>NC_089582.1:149587827-149847827 GCF_019320115.1 Miscanthus floridulus | reverse complement strand
TTCTTTCTTCATCTTAAGCTTCTCTTCATTAGGGCAAGCACTTGCAAGGTGTCCCACTTCATGGCATTTGAAGCACATGTAGTGAGATAGCTTCTCCTTTTCTTGCTTCTTTATCTTTCTTGCCCTTTCTCTTTCGCCTTTGGTCATCTTCTTGATGAACCCAACTCCATCCTTGTCTACATAGCTTCTTTGATTCTTCATCATATGCTTGAATGTGACTTTGGAGTTGTAGCACCTCTCTAACTTGTTCCTCAAGTTATTCACTTGTTCATTGAGCTCATTGTTCTCCTTCAAAAGGTTAGTCTCACAAGATATAGAGGAAGAACAAGCATCTATATTTGAAGAACATGGCATAGCTAGTAATTCATCACAAGAGGTGGATCCATGCTTCCTGCCTACATCACAAGGGTTAGCAACAACATGTGATTGGTCAATTGACCTATGTGATGAGCTCTCACTAGTTTTAGATTTTTCATTTAAAAGCTCTTTAGTGACAAAAGCATGGTCTTGTACCAAGTTATCATGAGCAACACTAATTAAGTTTCTCATGAGCTAATTTTAGCTCCTCATGTGAACAAGTAGTAACATAAAGTAGATGCTTTTGTTGTTCACATGTGTTTTTTAGAAATGAGTTTTTATTTTCCAATTTACTTGTTTTGGCCATCTCATTTTCTAAAGCTATGTTCATGCTAGCAAGTCTGCTAACAAGCTCACCATATGAATCAACATGATCAAACACATTAGCATTAGATACCTTGGTGTCACCTTATGACATGAAGCAAAGTGGTGTAGTGGATGGGCTTGTAGTAGCATCGCAATCATGCCCCAAGCATGAACCATCATCATCACCATCAAGTGTGCAAGGAGTAGCATCATCATTGGCATCACTTGTGGCATCATCATCAATCTTGTCAAGTGATCTTATGGTAGTATCGTCATCATCATCACTTGACCATGAGGTGGAGCAATCTTCCACAATCACCAAATTATGGTCATGCTTGACACACTCATGCACCTCCTCCTTCTTGAACTTGCCATCATCCCATGTGGAGGAATCACCGAAGGTGTGCTTGATTGATTCCCATATCTCACGAGTGGTTCCCACATAGTTTATCCTTTTCATCAAATCAAGATAACAACAAGCATTTGCATCAAGTTTAAAGAGAACTCTTTGAGCTTTGGTGAGATTTCTATGGTCCAAGACATGAGTGAGACCACTAGTGACAATCCACCAAAACTTAGGCCCCTTTGCACGACAATGATCAAGCAAGTGATTTTTTTCAATGTGCAAAGTTTGTGCCATAAAAAATATGTGTCTCACAATCATCTAGCCCACTAGACGCCATCCTCTCATGTTAGTGAAGACCACAAATGAGAGACCTTATTCTGATACCACGTGTAGGGTAGAGATGGCGGATTAGAGGGGGGGTTAAATAGTCCTTTCTAAAATTAATTGCGCCGGCTAATCAAAACAAGTGTGGAATTAAAATTATCGATCTAGCCAAGACTACACCCCTCTATCTAAGTTATCAAGCACCTTACAAAGATCCTAATTAGACAACAAAGGTGCTGGGCTAGCTAGAACTCACCTAACAATTCTAGCTTGCAAGGTCACACAAACCTATGCAACTAGTACTTCAAGCAACGAGAGAGCTCCTACACAATTCTAGTAAGCAAAAGCATAAAGCTCCTAAGCTCACTAGCAATGCTCAATAACAAGGCTACACAAGACAAATTAGAGAGCGCAAATTACTTAGCTACAAAAACTAAGCAAGACAACTAATTTACTACAAAAGTAAACTAGTTACATGAGGGAGCTACTTCTATGCTACACAAGCAAGAAGGTAACTAGCGAGCTACACAAGCTAACTAATTACAAGAGCAACTACACAAGCACAATATATGAAATGTAAGTACAAGCTTGTGTAAAGGAGAATGCAAACAAATGGAAAGACAAGGATGACACGGTAATTTTTCTCTCGAGGTTCACGTGTTTACCAACACGCTAGTCCCCGTTGTATTGACCGCTCACTTGGTGCTTCGGTGGCTAATTGGCATCACCCGCCAAGCCCACACGTTGGACAATGCAAGAACCTACCCCAAAAGTGAGGGTAGCTCAATGACACACTCTACTAGTGTTGCTCTTCGCGGCTCCCACAGGGTGAGCACGGTACCCCTCACAAAATCACTTCTCTAGAGCACCGCACAATTTTCTTTGTATGCTTCGACGGAGACCACCACCAAGCCATCTAGGAGGTGGCAACCTCCAAGAGTAACAAGCACCACTAGCTTGCAACTCGATCACCTAGTGCCATTCGATGCAATCTCTCAATGCAACGCACTAGAATCACTCACTCGTAATGGATTCGCACTTCTTGCAAGCACAAGTGAGTTAGAGGGCTCTTAAACCAAGAACACACAAGGGCAACACATCCCCAAGGTGCTCAACCTCAGCCAAGCCTGAGCTCCACCTCTATTTATAGCCCCCAAGCCAAATAGAGCCGTTGGAGCCAAGTAGCACATTTCTGCGTGGTCACCAGACAGCAACGTGCGGGCACCGGACAAGGGTGGCGGTGCGCCAATAGTCAAATTGCAATAGCTAATTTAAACTAGCCATTGAGACCCTAGCACCATACATAAGGGGGCGGTGCACCACCCTAGGGGTGGCGGTACCCCCCGAGGAGTTTTGCCCCTCCCTAGAAAAAAGGCGGTGCCACACCGCCATGATCATCGGACAGTCCGATGACCAAAACTTTGTCCAAATCAATTTCCACCACTTCTAGCTTGTAGAGTGTTTCATTAACTTTCTAAAAAGTCCTAGATCATCAAAATTGGAGTTCGGAGCTAAGAGTTATGCCCAAAATACGAAAGGGTGGTGCTGCTGAAATTGGCACGCTGCAGGGGGTGGCGGTGCACCTTGCCTAGGGTGGCGGTACACCACCCTAGGGGTGGTGATGCCACTGCCCTAGGCTGTTCAATGCACACTAGAAAGGGTAGTGCCACCCCCTGTGGGGGTATAACCCCTGGTACCCGCAAGGCTCCACATGGGCCGAGCCGCTAGGGGAGGCTCAGCCCACAAGACTATGCATGGGTCATGCCACCGGTCGAGGCCTAGCTTGTAAGACAATGCCATGAAGTATGGTGTAGGATGACGTGCTTCACAAAGCAACATAAAGATTATCGGTGATCGACAAAATCTGCTCGGATATGATAGATATTATACGATCTGTAACTTCCTATCTTGTAAACTGGTCAAAATGGATATAACCGATCTATAACCCTACCCCAAGCTATATAAGGCAGGTAGGGACCCCCTCGTTTGGATCAAATCATACATAATACAATCCAAAAGGACACAGAACATAGGGTATTACATCAAGTCGATGGCCTAAACCTGTCTAATCGCTATCTCTTGCGTTCTGTGTCACCATTCGGTTTCCTCACGCGCACCTCCACTGATTCATCTACTACAGTGGGTTTACCCCTTGGTAGACTGCTGGCCATATTTTGTTGATAGTGGAATGCAAGGTAGGGGGTGTGCATGCGAAATCCATGGCAAACCAGATGGTCACCTTCCCAAGCTCCATGGCCCCTCTCGAGGCGGGCTAGATCTTCACGATCGAATCCATGACCTAGGTCATCGGCCCTTATGGCAATGGGGAGATCATGGAGCTAGTGTAGGACCACCCTACACTGATCATGCCAACACCAGTAATGATATCTCCAGTCCTGGCACCACGTCGCTGGATCAGGAGATCCATCAGCAATGATGATCTGATCGCATCCATCAATCGGGTCACAGATCACCTGACAAAATGCCAGCTTCTTGTGGATTTGGTCCTAGATCGATCTAGAGCGAGCGGCGATTTTCCTATGCTCTGAGATCACCAAGCCACAATGACTGAGCGACCTACTCGGCCACAACATGCAAGGCAGATAGATTTCGATTTGGTGATCACGGCTACTCTAGAAGGACGCACTGTGCGGTGCCAACCACTACCCGCCACCGACCTTTGCTTAGATGACTATGAAGCCCTAATGGAGAACCTGCTGAGACCCTACCCCTTTGGGCTAGAGGGTGTAGGATCTGCATATCAGAATGTCGTCCACTACCTCTTCGCCGACCACGTCGAACGCAATCACATCATCGACCTTTACGTGATCGACCCAACTAACCCCGGTCAGCTCGCGCCCATGGTCAACATGGTGGCTATTCGTCAGCTCTTGGAGGATTCCCCTCTTCCGACCGAATCTCTTCATCATGTCCTGGACGAAAGCCTCGATGATTCTTCTAAGGGCTTGACCAGGACCTTGTCGAGCTGCCCTACTTTACCTCTGGGGTTCGGAGGCATGATTTTCCACGTCAGCCATGACATTATTACCAGGGAGGGTGAAACCGCTGAAGAGCGCAACGCTCGTCTAGCGAAGAACGTTGATCGCCAATGTCGCCGAGACACAGAAGCAGCCCTTGAGGCCAGCGAAGATGGTCGCGACCCGTCCCGCCATCAACGTAATCTGGAAGAGGCATTTGACATGGTTGGCGGCCAGCGAGTCTATCAGACTCTAAGTGCCAATCTCGCTGTCGCTTTCAACGAGCTCGACAAACTCCCTCACACTATAGAGGTCGAGAAGGTCCGTGCGCACATCATAGCTGCACAAGTCCAGGTCAACGAGTTCCAAAACAACACGCCATCTTACTCCATCGTGTTGGCTCGTAGCCACCGCTGCCGCCACGGTGGAGGAGGCCAACATCATGGCGCCGATGCCCCTGATCTTAGGCTAGAGGCCCATACCTCTATAGAGGTTCCAGGGGCAACTATGAAGCCTATTCACACCAAGACACCCACCCACCATGTCGCCAAGGAGGTTGGGACGGCAACCACAACCAGGAGGTCAATCAACCCGCCCCTTGTGAACTTCGCGATCACCTTAACGCCAGTGCGGATGCCCATGGCCGCATCAAAAACAGTAGGTTCGCACACTACGAAGCAGAGATGGAGCGTCGCTGGATTTTCGACGCTGAACACGAAGGATTCACTGCTTGCCAAGCACCACTTCCCGCAAGTGCATCAGAACTTCACCCCTTTACAGAGAGGCTTCAAGCCGTTCGGTGGCCGGTGGGCTTCAAGGTCATTGGTGTTAATACCTACGACGGAAAGGCCAACCCCGCTCAGTGGCTAACTCTATACTCGATCGTCATAAAAGCCGTAGGCAGAGACGAGGACGTCATGGCAAACTACCTTCCTATCATGCTTAATTAGTTTGCAAATAATTAGCTCCTTAGCTTGCAGGAGAACTCCATCCGATCTTGGGACGACCTCAAGAAAGTGTTCACCGACAACTACATGGCTACATGCGAGCAGCCCGGTTCCAAGCATGACTTGGAAAAGCTTCATCAGTCCTCCGGGGAATCTCTACGTGACTTCATCAGGTGCTTCTCGGAGACAAGAAACTCCGTCCCCAACATCACCGATGCCGAGGCCATCATCGCCTTCACCAAAGGGCTCCGACACGAGCAGCTTCGCAGCAAGCTATATCGCAAGAGGCCTACCACCATCGGCGAGCTGATACAAACAATGTGGATTTTGGCAAGCTACTGGATGGCCCATGCCCTATCCATAAGGATGCCAAGCACACCATGTGGGAGCGCAGGGGTCTAAAGACTGTGCTCGGGTGAGAACCATCAAAGAAGCAGCGGCACAATGACGATGAGACCGAGGACGGTCAAGGTAGAGAGCGAGGCAAGAACAAAGGCCCTACATACCAGGATTCGACCAAGATCGTTGCTACAATTTTTGTTGGGAGGGCTGTCTTTGAAGATAAACAAGAGCAGAAGCTCATAGCCTGACACGTCATGTCAGTCGCTACATATGATGGCCCCGTCTCTGATCCAAAGTATCTCAACTGGTGAAACTCATATCAAAATGCGGTTATCAAAGTGCCACTAGATGTTATAACTCATTACATATGCATTTAGGTCTAGTGGAGTGCTAACACCCTTGAAAATGTTTGTGAAAATATGCTAACACACGTGCACAAGGTGATACACTTGGTGGTTGGCACATTTGAGCAAGGGTGGAGAAGTTAGTAAAGTAAAGGAGGTGATTGTCACTAATTTTCAATGACCGAACGCTGCTCTCGCAGTGACCGGATGTAGGCTTGTGAGTCTAGTCAGTAGAGGCTGAGGTAGTGTAACCTAGGATATTGCACCGGACGCTGTGAAGGGTCCGATCGAGATGCATTGGACGCGTCCGGTCATGATTTGACCGCTCTAGAACCTCTCTGAAAGTGACCGGACTCCATGCATAGATGCGTCCGGTCATCTTAGCAGAGCGTCTAGTCATGGCATAGCAATGGCCTGCACACATGGCTGACTTGGCCCCGACGAGTCCGGTCTGTGCGACGGCGCGTCCGGTCATGACTTAAAGCGCGTGAGAACGGCTACTAGCCATTGGCATCATGCGGCTGGCATTTGAAATGGGTGTGACATGTGGATGACATCGGATAACCAAACGCCAAGGCATGCATCCGATCACATCTGATCGGTGCGTCCGGTCGCCCTGAGTTGGGCTACAGTGAGAGCCCAACGGCTTTATTTTGTGGGGGCTTCTATTTAAGCCCCATGGCTGGCTCAAGCTCACTCTCTTGGCCATTTGCATTGACATAGCAACCTTGTAAGCTTAGCCAAAGCTCTCTCACTCATCTCCATCATAGATTGATCATCTTTGTGAGATTTGGAGTGAATCCAAGTGCATTGCTTGAGTAATTGCATCTAGAGGCACTTGGTATTCGTGTTTCGTTGCAAATTTCGCTTGTTACTCTTGGTGGTTGCCACCACCTAGACGGCTTGGTGCAGCGAGGATCGTCGAGTGGAGGAAGGTGCTTGTCTCCGGCTCCGATCGTGGTGATTGTGAGGGGTTCTTGACCTTTTCCCGGTGGAGAGCCAAAAGGTACTCTAGTGGATTACTCGTGGCTTGTGTGATCCTCATCTTGTGTTGGTTGTGCGGCACCCTTGAGGGTTTGGCATGGGATGCCAATTAGCACGTGAACCTCCAAGTGAGTGTATCGCCACAACGGGGAGTAGCTTGCCGGCAAGCAAGTGAACCTCAGTTAAAAATCATTGTATCACCTGTTGTCATCGGGACTCTATTGTCATTGATTGGCTTCATCTTGTGTCACACCCAATTTTAAGGATAAAATTGAATGCACAAAACTCGTGTGTGCCCAGGAATCAATCACACACACAAGCTGACAAATTACAATAGTATCATCACAGTGTCTCATACATCAGAGTTATAATAGAACTTAGTCTCATACATCACAGCGGAATAATAAAAATAGAATGAACTCTCGTGGCCGTCATCACAGGGAAGGTCAACTGGTTGACCACAAGCCTAATAATCCTCTGGGAAATCCTCACACCCGTTGTCATCTGTTACCCATCCGGGATTTTTATCCAAGTAAAGAAAATAAACAAGTGTAAGTACATTCCGTACTTAGCAAGCTAACATGGGGTTATGAAGCTCAAAAAGGATAGACTCTGGTTTACTGCAGTTAGCATTTTTAATAGGTCAAACTTTTATTCTCAAGTATTATCAAGTTATGCTTAAGCTCCCATTTAATTCCCATGAGAACAAATATCAGGGTCAGGTGTACCATATATCATCATTGAACAACTTTAAATGATCATCAACAATTAACCAGTTATTCTGTGAGTTTTCCGGGCCGCTCGTAACCGTGAGCACGGCTGTTATAACAGTTTGTTACCCTCTGCAGAGGTGGTGCACATTCACCGCGAGTCGTGATCCCCATACGCCCGGGTTAATTACTCCCATGTCACTACCAAGGTGAGCGGGCAGGGTACACTATGAAGCCATTTCATAGGTTTCCCTAACAAGTTAGGGCCGCTAGGTTTCCTTGGCAGGCAGATGTAGGGACCCCCCCTTTCCTATGGCACAAATCCATCGCGGCTATACTCATAGGAACAGAGGCAGCCCTATACCCAAAGTGGCAAGCCCCATTTGCGCCAAAAAGGTAACCTCTAACCAGCTAGGAAAGGTCCTATTACTGAGCTAAAGTTAGAGCCATATGACTCTCCCGGTTGCACTGTCAGTCCCAGCTTTTGCCGACAGATAAGTCCTTATGGAGGGCCGGGAGCAACATGAACAAAGGTCATTTGCACTTTCGCCCTATGGAACAGTTGTTATAATTCATGTTACTCACTTTGTTCCATAGTATCATTCGTCAATATGTATATCAAGTTCAGTTAGAGCACTAGCAATCTACCCATATGCATTTAACCCATAGGAGACAAGAAACAGGTTAACAATCACTAGGATGTCCTTACGGGTATCAAATTTAGACACATGCAAATGAGTAATTGATTAAAGTGAAATAGGACATCAAGGAAGGCCCATGTTATACTTGCCTTGGTTCACAAACTCGTGCTGGTCCTGCTGGTCGTCGAAGAGTTCTTGGTCTCCAACGTTTTCCTCACCGTCTGAACGCGACCAACACGGCAACATACAACATTCCAAAAGCATTCATGCAAAGCAAACATTCCTATCATTAGAATAGTACACCAATAGTATTGAAAACAAGATAAAATGTTTGTAAAACTAATCTACGTTTCTCTACGATCACGTCAACGCGAAGTTCACGAAAAACGGAGCTAAAATACGAAAGTTGTGATTAAAACGGGTTTTCCTATAGCCCTATATTTAATTAATTCTAATCATGAAATTAAAAAGTTCCAAACTTGATTAACAGTAGTTCTAACATGTAGCCTATGAAATTACGAAGCTAATGCGATTTGAATGGATCAATTCGGAGCTAAAACGACAATTTTATAAGCGAAACAGTTCAAATGGCATTTCTGTAAATACTGAAAGCGTACTTTTGACTTAAGCCGATGACTTTACGCTTTCAAAACAAGAATGCGTAATAGGGGAAATGCGCTTTGGACTGCGGGTTCTATTACGCGAAAACAGGAGGGCTCTTTAGCAAAACCACCCGCGAAGGGGTATCGGCCAACGGTGGCCGTTAGATCAAGATCGGACGGCCCGGAACAGATGGGAGGGAGAGAGAAAGGGGCGCCGGCGGCCGGCACAGTGACAGCCATGGCGGCGCAGCCATGGCCAGTGGCAAGGACACGCCAGAGCGCGCGGTTCCGGGGCTAGGGTTCGCCAATCGAAGAACTGAGAGCACCGGGGTTATCGGGGGAAACAGGGGGGTACGGCTAGGCCAAAAAGGTGGCCGGAGGGGAAAATTGGAGCGGCGGCCGCCATGGCCGACGGCCAAGAGCTTCCCGGCCGCACGCAAAACGGACACACAAGCCTTCAAACGCCAAGGTGAATGACAGGGAGAGAGAGGAGAGCGTGGGGGTCTCACCGCGGGGAAGAAATGGGTCGGAGATGGCTCGGGGAAGGCGGTCCACGGCGGTTCCAAACTCGGTGGACGGCGGGGCTTCTCCGAGCGACGGTGGCGGCCTCCGAAGCGTGAGCGAGGGCGAAATTGGAGCGGAGAGCGAGAGAGGAACGCGCGGGGGCTCGGCTTCGCTTAAAAAGAGGCCGGGGCGAGGGGAGGGCGATCCCACGACGCGCGACGTGGGCGCGGGCGGCGGTTGCGGCTGACGCGCGCTGCGGCTGCGGGAGGAAGGGGGCGGCACTGACGTGCGGGCCCGGGCGTCAGCGGCTGAAGGAGGAAAGGGAGGCGCGGCGGTTGCAGCAGGGGTGCGCGCGACTTGGGCTGGCGCGGCTGGGCCGGCGCGGTTGGGCGGCTGGCGCGAGCTGGGCTGCTGGCTGCGGTGCTGGGCCGCGGGAAGAAAAAAAAAAGAGGGGGCCAGCGGGCCGAATGTGAGGAAGGGAGGAATGGAAGGAATTTTCCCTTATTCTTTTTATAAATAAAATTTTCAAACTCATTTTCAAAAGGTTTTTAGAATCTTTTAGCATTTGAATAAAACACCCGTCACAGAATTAAATACGCAATAGCATGAATGCATCACATGTTTCTATTCTTGCATTTTCTTTTAATTTTATAAAAGAAATATTACTTCCTAATTTGAATTGCACATATAATTGCATATTTAAATCAAATTTACTATTTTTAAAAGAATTTCAAATTTTAGGGTGTTACAATTCTACCCCCCTTAAGATGAATCTCGTCCTCGAGATTCGGGTGATTGCTTACTCAAACAATTGGGGATAAGTCTTTCTCAGATCCTCTTCTCTTTCCCAAGTAGCCTCATCCTCTGTGTAACGATTCCACTGCACCTTACACATCTTTACTGTTCGGCTTCTCGTAACTCTTTCGGCAGTTTCCAAGATCTTTATCGGATACTCTTCATAAGTAAGATCTTCCTTGACAACAAGTTCTTCCAAAGGAATTTGTTCTTCTGGTACCCTCAGACACTTTTTCAACTGGGAAACATGAAACACGTCGTGCACACCGGATAAGCTCTCAGGCAGTTCCAACTGATAAGCTACTTCTCCACGTCTCTCTAGGATCTTAAAAGGTCCTATATACCTTGGTGCTAACTTTCCCTTCATATTAAATCTTCTCACACTTCTCATTGGTGACACTTTCAGGTACACATAATCATCAATCTCGAAAGTCAGCTCTCTTCTGCGAGTATCAGCGTAACTCTTCTGTCGAGACTGAGCTACTCTCAAATTGTCTCTAATCATTCTCACTTGTTCTTCCGCGTCTCTAAGGACATCGGGACCAAACACTTGAGTTTCTCCAGTCTGATTCTAGAACAAAGGTGTTCTACACTTACGTCCATACAACGCCTCGAAAGGTGCCATCTTGAGGCTCTTTTGATAACTATTGTTGTATGAGAACTCTGCGTAAGGCAGACTCTTATCCCAACTATCACCATACTGAAGTGCACAGGCTCTCAACATATCTTCCAAAATCTGGTTGATCCTTTCCGTCTGTCCATCAGTTTGCGGGTGGTAAGCAGAACTAAAATTCAACTTTGTTCCCAAAGATCTATGTACTTTATGCCAGAATTGCGATGTAAATTGGGTGCCTCTATCCGACACAATTTTCTTGGGAACACCATGTAAGCACACTATTCGTTCCATGTATAACTCTGCTAATCTTGCACCATTATAAGTAGTCTTGACTGGTAAAAAGTGAGCGACCTTGGTGAGTCGATCCACTATTACCCATATTGAATCATAACCTCTTTGAGTGCGGGGTAATCCTACAATAAAATCCATGCCAACTTCTTCCCATTTCCATTCTGGGATCTTCATTGGTTGTAGTAACCCTGCAGGTCTCTGATGCTCAGCTTTCACTCTTTGACAAGTGTCACACAAAGCCACATATTCTGCCACATCTCTCTTCAAACCATACCACCAATACTTTTCTTTGAGATCCAAGTACATCTTGGTACTTCCGGGATGTATAGAATAAGCAGACTCATGAGCCTCTTGCAGAATTGCATCACGGATAGCTTTCACTTCCGGAACACATATCCGTTTTTCGAACCAAAGAGTTCCATTCTCATCCATTCTGAATCCGGGTGCCTTTCCAAGCACTACATTCTCTGCTATCTCTTTAAGTTTTTCATCCTCCAATTGTCCTTTGCGTATTTCCTGTTCCAATGTAGGCTCTATCACCAATTCCATTGCATTAGTGACTAGACTCAGGTTGAGATATTCCATTTCAGCACACAACTCTGCTGACATAGATGTTGTCTGAATACCATTGGCATAACTCTTTCTGCTAAGTGCATCAGCTACGACGTTTGCCTTTCCCGGGTGATAATGCACTTCCAAATCGTAGTCTTTGATCAATTCCAACCAACGACGTTGCCTTAGATTCAGATCTGATTGGGTGAATATATACTTCAAACTCTTATGATCAGTATAGATATCACTCTTATGTCCAATCAGATAATGTCTCCAGATCTTCAAAGCATGAACCACAGCTGCCAATTCCAAGTCATGAGTAGGATAATTCAACTCATGCTTCCTTAGTTGTCTAGATGCATATGCAACCACTCTTCCTTCTTGCATAAGCACACATCCAAGACCCAAATGGGATGCATCACAATATATAGAGAAGTTCTTGTTTAAATCGGGCAAAATTAATACTGGAGCTGTAGTCAATCTCTTCTTTAGCTCTTCAAAGTTTGCCTGGCATTTATCCGACCATACATACTTAGCATTCTTTTCCAACAAAGCTGTCATAGGCTTGGCTAGCTTGGAAAAGCCTTCAATGAACCTTTGGTAATAACTAGCCAATCCCAAAAAGCTACGAATTTCACTTACTGTAGTTGGTGGTTTCCAATTCAGTACATCTTGCACTTTGCCTGGATCCACTGCTATTCCACCATTGGAGACAACATGACCCAGAAAAGAGACTTCCTTTAACCAAAACTCACACTTGCTCCGCTTAGCGTACAACTTATGTTCTCTAAGCTTTTGCAAGACCATCCTTATGTGTTCCGCATGTTCTTCTTCAGTCTTGGAGAATATTAGTATGTCATCTATGAATACTACCACAAATTTATCCAGAAACTCCATGAACACCTTATTCATCAAATACATGAAGTATGCAGGTGCATTGGTTAATCCAAAAGACATAACGGTGTACTCATATAATCCATACCGTGTAGTGAATGCTGTCTTAGGTATATCCGAGTTCCGAATCTTAAGCTGATGATAACCAGATCGGGGATCAATCTTGGAGAACACATGAGCTCCTCTCAACTGATCAAACAAATCATCTATCCTAGGCAAAGGGTATTTATTCTTGATGGTAACCTCATTAAGTGAGTGGTAATCCACACACATCCGTTGACTACCATCCTTCTTATCCACAAAGATCACAGGTGCCCCCCACGGGGAAGAACTGGGGCGTATGAAGCCTTTTTCTTGCAACTCTTTTAGTTGTTTCTTAAGCTCTTCTAATTCATTAACTCCCATTCTATATGGATGTTTAGCTATTGGTGCAGTTCCAGGTAATAATTCAATAATGAATTCAATGTCTCGGTCAGGTGGCATACCTAGCAAGTCATCGGGGAAGACATCCGGAAATTCCTCCACGACCCGATCTTGTTCATTGATTTCACCATCTAGCTGATTCACTGTGGCTGTAGGCTGAGCTTGCACTACTACTTCTACACAGATTCTATCCCCATTGAGTGATGTCACAACCACAGATTTCTCCTGACACTGTATCACTGCCCGGTGTTGTTTCATCCAATCCATTCCCAGGATAAGGTCAATTCCCGCTGTTCTCAACACAATAGGCTTCACCTTGAAGTCTACCCCCCTTAAGGAAATGCTAGTTGAGGGGCTCCAATAAGAAGCGGGCATACTACCTCCCGGGGAATTCACTAGTATTGGGTTTTTCATGGCACACAAAGGTATGCTATGCATTCTAACAAAAGCTTGGGAGATAAAAGAATGCGAAGCACCAGAATCAAAAAGTACGGTAGCAGAAATAGAGTTGACACTGAACGTACCCAACATGACCTCAGGCGTCTCCTGAGCTGCATCAGATGACACATAGTTCACCTTCGCTGTGAGAGGTGGTCGGGCGTTGAACTTCTGATTGTTGGCCTGATTCTGAGGTACTTGCTGGTTCTGCTTCTTAGGACACTGATGAGCATAGTGACCTACTTCTCCACATCGGTAACAGGCATTGGGATTGTTGGATGCGCCACTCTTCACAGGAGCATTGTTAGGCACTCTCTGGCGTGTTGCAGGATTGCTAGTCTGTTGCGGGGGACGCTGACTTCCAAACTGTTGCTGATACTGAGGACGTTGCTGGAACTGGTTCCGCTGAGGATACTGACCACGGTTTCCCTGATGAGTTGGTCCTTGATTCCTCTGCTAGAAACCTTGCTGGGGAAAAGCACGTGGGCGTGTGTTGCTTCCAGAAGCTTGCCCTTGGAGCCTTCTCTTCTTAGCTTCCATCTCCTTGCGCTTATCATCAATCACGATTGCGCGATTCACCAAAGACTGGAAATTAGGATAAGTATTAGACATCAGCTGGAGCTGCAGTCCATCATAGAGTCCCTTGAGGAAACGGCGTTGCTTATCCTTGTCATCTGCCACATCATTAGGAGCATAGCGGGATAGTTGTGCGAACTTGTCCTGATATTCCGCCACAGTCATTGATCCTTGCTTGAGAGATCTGAATTCTTCCTGCTTTAATTCCACTAGTCCATCAGGAATATGGTATGATCGGAAACTGTCCTTAAATTCCTGCCATGTGATATCAGGAGCATTGTTGGGACGTCCAAACTGGAATGATTCCCACCAATCTTGAGCCGCTCCCTGGAGTTGCCCGGAAGCATACAACACTTTCTCCAGGTCGTTGCATTGTGCTATGTTCAGTTGTTTCTCCACAGCACGCAACCAGTCATCGGCCTCCATAGGGTCTGTGGCATGTGTGAACACCGGTGGACGACCTTTCATAAACTCTCCACGCTTATCTCTAACCTGGATAGGCGGTGGACCTCTTGCAGGTTCATTGTCCAAACGCTGCATCATAGCTTGCATTAGCTGCGCTTGCATACCCAAGATCTGCTCCATGGTCACAGGTGGCGGTGGCGGATTCATAAGAGCATCACGCCCACGACCACGGCCTCTGCCTCTTCCTCCTCTTGCGGCCATCTGTTGTCCAACAAATGTGCAAAGTTTAGAGATTTTTTTTTCCAATTATAGAGAACTTACAAGAGATATGAAACAATGCTGAAATTTTTCTGGGCAAGACTCAAATTCAGCAGTTCAGTAAAACTGTTATAACTTGAGTTTCAGAGGTCCAACAGAGGTGCACCAAGATTCGTTAGAAAGCTTAGGACATCAGCTACAACTTTCATTTTGACCACTTTTACAGATTCGAACTCACACATAGTCAAAAATAGAGTTAAACCGAAACTGTTCTGAGTTCCAGACAGCGCAGGAACATCAACTTGTGCCAATTAGATCTCCCAAACCTGAATAGCTATTGACGTGATTCCAAAGACACTTGAGAGATACAGAGGTCTAGTCATCACCACACAAATTTCAGAATTTTTATCATCCCCGATTTCGAGTTACCAGATAAAGAACACAGGCCGCTCCAGAAATCAGCACAGCAGAGATAAGGTAAAATGATACTTCTGCATTAAGATTTCATTCTAAATTTAAAGTTCCAATCTAAAGAAGTTGTGGACATGCCCACAAACTTCCAGCAATCAAGCAAAATACCAACTCAACCAAGTTCACAAATCAAACATCTAATCAACCAAGTTCACAAGACCAACAAGACTAAATAAGGACACGAACTAACGACGTGATAAACTAGATTAAGGCACCTAACACCTATGGAGCGGTGTCAATCATGGTGAAGGAACGGCGCTTCTTCTTGTAGATGGAAGGCTGTCCCAGCTGTGCTCGAAGTTCATCCACTTGTTTCTGAAGACGTCTCTGCGCCCTCTGAGATGCACGTAGTTCTCCTTTGATCTCATCATCCACTCCCTGCATAGCGTGGACATGCTGCACCGTTGCCTCCAAAGTGGGATCATTCTCTGGTGGAGCCAAAACCTGCCAAACACCCTCATGATCATTTCGAGGAAGGAACCTGAAACGATCCTCCCTCATGGCCTCGAAGCGACGACCATGGTAGTGGATGTAGGCATTCTGTGCTGCATCCTCCATGCCATCCAAAGCATGGGCTCTCCTGGCAGGGGCACTGTGGACAGTTTCCACCTCATGTCCATTGATGACATCATTCCATGCGGTGACCACTAGCTCTACCTTCCAGAAGGTAGCCTCCAGTGGGTGCTTATACTCGGCGCAGTGGTAGCTGATGGAGGCGTGCAAGTCGGGGAAGTAGTCGTCCAGCACGTGGGTGAGGAGAGTGTGGTAGTAGGCTGTCTCTGGAGCTGGCTTGAAGTAGTACTTGCACTTCCAGCCAATCTCATCTTCCTCCACGGGGGCAGCTGGGGCGGGTGCAGGTGTAGGGGAAGTAGCCGTCGACTCCTCAGGTGTAGCTACCACAGGGTAGACGGGCACAGCGACTGGTGTAGGGGTAGGTGTAGGTGTCGGTGTAGCCATCTCCTCGTCGTCGGAGATGATCACAATCTCCCTCTCCGCTGGTGGGGCACGCGGGGTGAACATGGCACGATAACCGGCGGTGCTGAGTCGAGCAGTCTTCGGATTATGAGACATCTATAGATTTAAAGTGAGATAGAAATTAGAATCAACAATTTTAAATAATAGATTAAGGTATGAAAAGCATAAATGTTTTAATAAAATAACAAGGATAAGTCAGTAAGCAAGAAACCAGAGGAGCAAAGCTGCAAAAACAACCATTTTCTAACTAGGCTTGCGTCCTACAGTCAACACGGCTCTGATACCAATTTGTCACACCCAATTTTAAGGATAAAATTGAATGCACAAAACTCGTGTGTGCCCAGGAATCAATCACACACACAAGCTGACAAATTACAATAGTATCATCACAGTGTCTCATACATCAGAGTTATAATAGAACTTAGTCTCATACATCACAGCGGAATAATAAAAATAGAATGAACTCTCGTGGCCGTCATCACAGGGAAGGTCAACTGGTTGACCACAAGCCTAATAATCCTCCGGGAAATCCTCATACCCGTTGTCATCTGTTACCCATCCGGGATTTTTATCCAAGTAAAGAAAATAAACAAGTGTAAGTATATTCCGTACTTAGCAAGCTAACATGGGGTTATGAAGCTCAAAAAGGATAGACTCTGGTTTACTGCAGTTAGCATTTTTAATAGGTCAAACTTTTATTCTCAAGTATTATCAAGTTATGCTTAAGCTCCCATTTAATTCCCATGAGAACAAATATCGGGGTCAGGTGTACCATATATCATCATTGAACAACTTTAAATGATCATCAACAATTAACCAGTTATTCTGTGAGTTTTCCGGGCCGCTCGTAACCGTGAGCACGGCTGTTATAACAGTTTGTTACCCTCTGCAGAGGTGGTGCACATTCACCGCGAGTCGTGATCCCCATACGCCCGGGTTAATTACTCCCATGTCACTACCAAGGTGAGCGGGCAGGGTACACTATGAAGCCATTTCATAGGTTTCCCTAACAAGTTAGGGCCGCTAGGTTTCCTTGGCAGGCAGATGTAGGGACCCCCCTTTCCTATGGCACAAATCCATCGCGGCTATACTCATAGGAACAGAGGCAGCCCTATACCCAAAGTGGTAAGCCCCATTTGCGCCAAAAAGGTAACCTCTAACCAGCTAGGAAAGGTCCTATTACTGAGTTAAAGTCAGAGCCATATGACTCTCCCGGTTGCACTGTCAGTCCTAGCTTTTGCCGATAGATAAGTCCTTATGGAGGGCCGGGAGCAACATGAACAAAGGTCATTTGCACTTTCGCCCTATGGAACAGTTGTTATAATTCATGTTACTCACTTTGTTCCATAGTATCATTCGTCAATATGTATATCAAGTTCAGTTAGAGCACTAGCAATCTACCCATATGCATTTAACCCATAGGAGACAAGAAACAGGTTAACAATCACTAGGATGTCCTTACGGGTATCAAATTTAGACACATGCAAATGAGTAATTGATTAAAGTGAAATAGGACATTAAGGAAGGCCCATGTTATACTTGCCTTGGTTCACAAACTCGTGCTGGTCCTGCTGGTCGTCGAAGAGTTCTTGGTCTCCAACGTTTTCCTCACCGTCTGAACGCGACCAACACGGCAACATACAACATTCCAAAAGCATTCATGCAAAGCAAACATTCCTATCATTAGAACAGTACACCAACAGTATTGAAAACAAGATAAAATGTTTGTAAAACTAATCTACGTTTCTCTACGATCATGTCAACACGAAGTTCACGAAAAACGGAGCTAAAATACGAAAGTTGTGATTAAAACGGGTTTTCCTATAGCCCTATATTTAATTAATTCTAATCATGAAATTAAAAAGTTCCAAACTTGATTAACAGTAGTTCTAACATGTAGCCTATGAAATTACGAAGCTAATGCGATTTGAATGGATCAATTCGGAGCTAAAACGACAATTTTATAAGCGAAACAGTTCAAATGGCATTTCTGTAAATACTGAAAGCGTACTTTTGACTTAAGCCGATGACTTTACGCTTTCAAAACAAGAATGCGTAATAGGGGAAATGCGCTTTGGACTGCGGGTTCTATTACGCGAAAACAGGAGGGCTCTTTAGCAAAACCACCCGCGAAGGGGTATCGGCCAACGGTGGCCGTTAGATCAAGATCGGACGGCCCGGAACAGATGGGAGGGAGAGAGAAAGGGGCACCGGCGGCCGGCACAGTGACAGCCACGGCGGCGCAGCCATGGCCAGCGGCAAGGACACGCCGGAGCGCGCGGTTCCGGGGCTAGGGTTCGCCAATCGAAGAACTGAGAGCACCGGGGTTATCGGGGGAAACAGGGGGGTACGGCTAGGCCAAAAAGGTGGCCGGAGGGGAAAATTGGAGCGGCGGCCGCCATGGCCGACGGCCAAGAGCTTCCCGGCCGCACGCAAAACGGACACACAAGCCTTCAAATGCCAAGGTGAATGACAGGGAGAGAGAGGAGAGCGTGGGGGTCTCACCGCGGGGAAGAAATGGGTCGGAGATGGCTCGGGGAAGGCGGTCCACGGCGGTTCCAAACTCGGTGGACGGCGGGGCTTCTCCGAGCGACGGTGGTGGCCTCCGAAGCGTGAGCGAGGGTGAAATTGGAGCGGAGAGCGAGAGAGGAACGCGCGGGGGCTCGGCTTCGCTTAAAAAGAGGCCGGGGCGAGGGGAGGGCGATCCCACGACGCGCGACGTGGGCGCGGGCGGCGGTTGCGGCTGACGCGCGCTGCGGTTGCGGGAGGAAGGGGGCGGCACTGACGTGCGGGCCCGGGCGTCAGCGGCTGAAGGAGGAAAGGGAGGCGTGGCGGTTGCAGCAGGGGTGCGCGCGACTTGGGCTGGCGCGGCTGGGCCGGCGCGGTTGGGCGGCTGGCGCGAGCTGGGCCGAGCGGGAAAAGGGGAAGGCGAGCTGGGCTGCTGGCTGCGGTGCTGGGCCGCGGGAAGAAAAAAAAAGAGGGGGCCAGCGGGCCGAATGTGAGGAAGGGAGGAATGGAAGGAATTTTCCCTTATTCTTTTTATAAATAAAATTTTCAAACTCATTTTCAAAAGGTTTTTAGAATCTTTTAGCATTTGAATAAAACACCCGTCACAGAATTAAATACGCAATAGCATGAATGCATCACATGTTTCTATTCTTGCATTTTCTTTTAATTTTATAAAAGAAATATTACTTCCTAATTTGAATTGCACATATAATTGCATATTTAAATCAAATTTACTATTTTTAAAAGAATTTCAAATTTTAGGGTGTTACATCTTGTGATTGGCACACCTCTCTATATAGCGATATAAACATCTCAACCACTTGTGTATTTACATTCATAGTGTAGCTAAGCTCTTTAGTGTAATTAGTTTTGAGAGCAAGCTTGTGTCGTATCTAGTGGTTAGTGAGTCTCTTTAGTTAGTCATTGAGAGCTCACTAACTTAGTATAGTGACATAGCCTTTGTGTGCCTATATATCATAGAGACTCGAATTGTGGTAGATGGCTTACATTTTAGTAGGCTAGCGCAACATTTGCTTCACCTCATAATTGTCTAACCATTTTGTTTAGTGTTGTTGTAGAAATTTTTATAGGCTATTCACCCCCTCTAGCCATTAGGACCTTTCAAGTGGTATCAAAGCCATGGTCACTGTGATTTGAGGCTTAACAATCTTCGGTGTCAAAATGGTTCAAATCAACAACACCAAGAAGCCACCCTAATTTGATGGCACAAACTATCCCTATTAGAAGGCTAAGATGACAACATATATCAAGTCAATCAATAAAAGAGTGTGGAAGGTGGTGGAGACCAAAATTGAGATAGTCGATCCAAAGAATCCCACCGCGGTCGAAGAAGTACTTCTCCAAAACAATGACATTGCTCTGAGTGCCATTCATGATGCTATTGATGAGAGAACATTTGAGCAAATCAAGAACATTGAGATGGCTCATGAAGCTTGGAAGAAGTTGGAAGAATCATTTGAGGGCACTCAAGCCGTGAAGGGCGCCAAGACATACATCCTCAAGGAGAAGTTTGCTAGTTTCAAGATGAAGGATGATGAAAGTGTGTCAGAGATGTTCCATAGTCTTCAAGTGCCTGTCAATGATCTCAAAGCACTTGGAGAAGAAGTGAAGGACAAGAACTTCTTCCATAAGTTCTTGAGATACTTACCCGCAAGGTTTGGCATGTTGGTCACCTTGCTAATGAGGAGTGGTTTGGACACCATGACACCAAACCAAGTATTGGGAGATATGATAACCGATGACACTTATAGAGATGATGATGAGAAGGAAAAAAGAAGAAGAAGAAAGTTGAGAAGAAGGATGACAAGAAGAAGAGTGTGGCATTCAAAGCCACATCATCTAAGGGGAAGGCCAAGCAAGATACATCAAGTAAAGATGATGGTTCATGGGATGATGATGATGAGAAGATGGCTCTCTTTGTCAAGAGATTTGGTAAGTTCATGGTGAAGAAAGGCTACCGTGCTAGAAGAAAGAAGTCTTCATCCAAGAACAAAGAAGAGTCAAGGAGGTGCTTCATGTGTGGAAGCAAGGATCATCTTGTTACTCAATGCCCATACAATAGGGACAATGATGAGGAGGACAAGAAGAGCACGAAGAAGGACAAGAAGGAAAAGAAAGAGAAGAAGGACAAGATGACCTTCAAGAAGAAGAAAAAGGGTGGTTCATATGTGGTCACTTGAGATAGTGATGCTTCCTCAAATGATGATGATGATCATAGTGATGATGACAAGACCGCTAACAAGAAGGCTCTTGCAAGCATTGCTATCAATAAGAAGCCTTCTATCTTTGACACTCCATCATGCTTTATGGCTAAGGCCATTAAGGTACAATCCGATGATGAGTGTGATGATGAGGAACATGATAACAAAAATGAAAATAAAAGTGATAGTGATGATGATGAACCTACTAAAGATGAACTACTTGACATGTTAGATGATGCTAAGGAATATTTTGACATTAAGAGAAGGGAATACAAAAGCTTACGTAAGGAACTAAAAGCCCTTAAGCAAGCCTTTGATGAGCTCAATGCATCTCATGAGAGTCTAAAGGAAGACCATGAGGAGATTGGCAAGATTCACAAGAAGCTTGAAAAAGCTCATTCCTCTCTACTTAATGAGCAAAATAAGAGGAAGCAAGTTGTAACATGTGAAGTAGGCTTAACATGTGACATAATTGAAGAATCGTCATATAAGCCTATCATTGTTGTTCCCACTAACCCTTCTTGTAGCACATCCACTTCTACCTCATCTAGTGGTGATGGTTTTACTTGTGATGCCTCACTATGGTTGAGAATGAGATACTCAAAAAGGAGGTAAAAGAGCTCAATCACACCTTGGCTAAAGCATATGGTGGTGAAGACCGCTTGCTTATGTGCTTGGGTAGCCAAAGAGCTTCTCTCTACAAAGAGGGATTGAGCTATACCCCCAAGAAAGGCAAGGCGGCCTTTGCTCCTCACAAGACTAGTTTTATAAAGAACAATGGTTGGTTTTGCACTAGTTGCAAGCAAGTTGGTCATGTAGAGCAAAAGTGCATGAAAAAGAAGCCACAAGCCAATGTATCCTCAATTAAGCTTGATTCTTTCTATGTGCTTACTAAATGTACAAATGGTGCGAAGGCTAAGTTCATTGGTGCACCATGGATGGGCTCAAAGAAGAATGTCATTTGGGTGCTAAAGAGCTTAGTAACTAACATTTAAGGATCCCAAACAAATTTGGGTACCTAAAAAGAATTGATCTTCTTTTATAGGTCAATTACAAAGTCAGAGGAAGACATTAGGTTCTTGATAGTGGGTGCACTCAACATATGACCGGTGATACAAGAATGTTCAACTCAATCAATACCAATGTCAATGATGGTTATGATAGTATTACATTTGGTGATAATGGCAAAGGCCAGGTCAAATGGCTTGGTAAGATTGCAATATCCAATGACATTTCAATCGTGCAACCCACCGCCAAGCGACGTCGGTCCAGCTGTCGAGGGCTTTCCCGTAGTACGGCCGGATGGCCCTGTAGCTATTGATTGTTTCGAGGCAGGGGCAACTAGATCTACTCTTGTCTACGCTGGGTCAGCGAGGGGAGCCATTGGCTCCCCAGCACGCCTTTCGTCACTAGCAACCCATGGCTGTAGTTCCTCCGTCGACTCCGCGCTTCAACAAAAAACAATAAGTTAAAGAAGCAAACTACCATACCAAAGCAACATAGCAAGTAAACAAGGTACTTACAACTGTGACACCCGTTGCACAGCTTGGAACTGGCGCCCCCGCCTGCTACCCGTTGGCCTACCACCTAAACCACTCGATGTCTCCATCGCCGCCGCCGGAGTCATCCACGCGGTCTCAGGGACTATGGTGGCCGCCTGCACTGTTACCACATGGGATGTAACTATGATCTCGGGGGCTTCAGCAAGTGCCCAGGCTATTGATGCTGGCGCCACACGAGTCATTGCTGCTGATGATGCTCGAACACCGCTGCGCGTCGTGGCCATGGCTTGTCGCGTCTGTTGCATCTCGCGGGTCTCCGCTCCGGCTGGCACGGCCGGTGGTGGCGTCCTGACCCTTGGAGATGGTGGCACCGCAAACCCATCATCATCTGACGAGCTTGAAACCATCATTCGCTGTCTTTGGGGGTGAGCGGGAGCGCCGATGTTCACCGGCCGCTCTTCTCGATGGGACAATCCCGCCGTCTTCCTTCTCTTCAGGGACGGCTCCTCGCTAACAGGCCACTTCCCCTGAAGTTTTTCACGGACATCTGATGTCCTCTCACCTCCGTCTTCATCGTTGTTATCATCCGATCTGTCCCCACCAGCCCCCCGAGCTGGCTCGATGCTGGGGACTGCTCGGCTGGGCATCAACACCCCTTGGCTACTCCACCAACGGCACGACTGAGAAGTATGTTACTCAGTCCTGCCCACGGATCTTTAAGAGCACGAGTGAGTACATCGCAACAAAAAAGGAATTAGGCCAAACTAATACAAAGACTCTTACCGCTTGTGGGATGTTCCCAACACTGAAGGCCTTCTGCTAGTCGTCAACCTTGCGACGCCCCATGAGGTTAAACAACACCCCAATCCACCGCTTGACTTCCTCTTGGGTAATCGGCTCGGGCACCTCTTGGGTCCCGTCAGTATCCCCTGGAATTCATATGTAGGGTGTGCCCTCTCTTTGCTGGGCTGGCATCACCGAAAAGTAAAGTTCGTCACCACTATGACCCCATCTACTCTCCTTCGGTCAATCAACGCCAGGAGCTCCCTCACCTGCTCCATTCCACTAGCACTAGGTCTCTCCGACCACCTGGCGTTGCTCATGGGAATCTGATCAATGCCGCACGCCACATAATGTCCCCCCTATGGCATGTAGAACCATCGTTGTGCCCAATACTTCACGTTTGACCTCTGCAAACGACGTAGGAATCTTGTAGTAGGAAGGGCTGCGCGTTAGGCACAAGTTTGGTTGCATTTTCCAGCCTTCGGACAACCCAAACTTGTTCTTTTCTTCTCCTTTTCTTCTCCAATTTCACCAAGTTGATCCAAATCAACTCCAACAACTCGTCCTTTGCAAATGTGCCAACACCACCAAGTGTTCACCATCTTGTGTATGTGTGTTAGGTTTTCACAAACATTATCCAAAGGATTAGTCACTCAAATCATCATGCCACTCGATCCTAGCAACGATGTAAAGTTAGATCACTCGAATGGCACTAGATGACCGATATGCAAACACGTTTGTTCCTCTTGATAGTACGGCCATCTATCCTAAACCCGGTCATAAACTTCTCTATACACCTATGACCGGTGAAATAAAATGCCCTATAGGTTATACATTTGCCTTGCGTATTCCATTCCATCTCCTCAAATGTCGATGCAACACATGCACCAACAAGATCACAAATGATATGATCCACTTCATATCATCATGTGACTGTATTGGTTCATCGATCTTGAACTCACTTGCTTTTCACCGTTGCCTTTGTCCATCGGCGCCAAGTCTGGCTCAAGTTTCACCGCCACGCGGTCCATCGCTCCAAAGCCTCCAACTTGCCCTTCACGTTTGCAACCGGTCCATCAAGCCAAGTCTTGTCTTGATCTTCTCCACCTTAGCCACATGACTCCATGTCATGTCTCATATGCAATAAGCTCCTTCATCATATGTGTGAGTCTTGCAACATATCCAAGCCATTTCACCTCTATGGCAAAGGTTGCTCACACATGATTACATCGCCTGTGTATCTCACTCAAACACGTACGTATTAGTCCACCTAAGATTGTCACTCAATTACCAAAACCAAACAAGGACCTTTCAAGTAGGCGTCTGTGGTGACGTTATTAATCTTGAGATTTGTCAGTTTAACTTAGCAGTTTGGACGTGCTCATAGAGGTAAAGTGTGTGTACTTTGATAGAGATGAGTGTATGTGAGCGTTTATGTACCAAGTCTCAGAAAAAATCGGTGACAGGATACAATACAGGACATATATCTCGTGAAAAAAGAAAAAGAAAACCACACGTCCCATGTCTAACGCGTGGTTGCGTGCGTGGACCAATTGGACGAAGATAATAAGGGTCAGCTACCTGCTGGTACCGACCCCGGCTGTTGGTGACTGTCGGCCGATATAGCACGGCAGGCGTGGATCCCGGGTGGCCTCAGCCATGCATCCAAACGTACGTACGCGGTATGGGGACGCCGCACGTGCTGCCACGACACATGAAAGCTCCGGCGATCGCCCAAGAGTACGACGGCGCGCGCGGCCGGCCTCGCGTTTTGGAATCAGGGGCGGAGCCACAGTTCAACAATGAACTTAGACAAATTACCTTGTAAACACTGCTTGTGCAAGAGATGATCCTATGATTTTAGTAAGATTATTATACTATGACATCAATGACTCAATTTTTTTTGATCCGCCCCTGTTTGGAATTGACGGTGAAAGGCTCGGTTCGGTTGCCATTATAAACCGGTATATCAGCCATGGTGCAGTATTTTTCTCTCCCAACAAATCAGCCGTGCAAATTAGCGCAAGACCAACAGAGCCAAAGATATCGTGGCACGTACGTTCGTCGGCCGGCGGAATGGGCACGTTCGTCGGACCATTTGGACGGCACGTCCGCGTCGTCTCCTCCATCGCCGCCTTATAATGTCACTCTGCCTCTGCATGCAAACCATTTCTACGAAAATTCAACGAGTGTGTGATACGATGCTACGAATCCAGTAAATTCGAGTCACATCCCTTGGACGGCAGCTCACGTAGTGAAGAGATGAGGGTCGATGGAGTACCATGCTTTTTAGGCTCATGATTCAGGGCCAGTTTAGTAGCGCTCCAAATTAATTATCTACCGCTCTAGCTCCTGCCCTCACCTGTTGTTCTAACGGAGCCAAAAATAGAGGTAAGGAAGTGCTATATTACAAAGATTAAAAATTTAGGTCTTCTTTGGAACACAGAAAATTTACAAGAATTGTATAGGAATTTTACAGGATTCAGCTCATTTTTCACGGAAAAAACACAGGAATAAAAAAAAATCCCGCGTTCCGAAGGGGGCCTTAACTAGATTTGAACCAACTTTGTATTGAAGATAGACTACGCAGCAATAACTTAGGTGATGATAACCGGTACTTATTGCTTGAGTGAGGTGGTAACTACACAATTTCTCTATGTACTCAACTCTGACTCAAGTGTTAATGGTGATCTGTGAGCTGGATCCGTAGCCTTTCTAGGTCCTCTCATACACCGTTTGGTTGAGGCTGGTGGGCAGAGAAGGACAACATGAACAGAGAAGGAAAAAAGCGGTCTGTGTGGTGAATCGGAAGTAGAGGCGGGACTTGGACTACACAACACATCATGCGCTGTACTAGGTAAAATCTTATTGCGCATCTTCATATCGTGCCGTTCAAGGACGACTCTCGAAATATCTTTGTTTTTTTTTCTTGTCCGCCGATGACATAGAAAAAAAAATATTTTGCATCTACCATTTTCACGAAAAGTTTTAATAATTTTTATAATTCATATATACAAGAATTAGATGAAGTATAACAAATATACAAAACTGTGTTGTAGTGTTATAGATGTGCATAATATGGTTGTGGTGTTTAGATGCTCCTGGATCGTCAACAAGAAAATAAAAGAGCGGACGGGATCGGAGGAGGTAGCCGCCTCTGAACTGAAGTCGTCGAACGAACCAGCAGCTGCGATTCTCTTTGGACGGACGGACGGACGGACGGACGTACGTACGATCGTTAATGGACGGTGGACGTACGCGTGTAGCATCATCATCCTGGGCGTGCAAATGCAAGTGCAGCAGGTACGGTGGTGGCGCCACCAGGTCCGCGTGGTTGGTTGGCTGGCCGGCCGGTGCAGCCAGCCGTCAGCCCCCCTGTGCGGTGACCGAGAGATAGAGACGACGCGCGAAAGCGCCGGCGTCGCGTCGGCCAGGAACGGGAAGGGCGGCCGTGGATCTGGATTTGGGGTCACCTGTCCGCGGACTGCCACTGCCACTGCCACGGGGACCGACCACTGCACAGGGCGCAGCTGTTTCGCCGTAGTTGTCGCTCCTCTGCCATTTCCCAGGGTCCCTCGCGTCAGCTTCGTGGGCCCCAGCCTACCATGTGCGTCCTCCCTTCCGTGGTCGGTCTCCCACATCGTATCGGTTTTGGCATTAAGGCCCAGTTTAGATGCAAGTCAAAATCCAAAAATTTTCAAGATTCTTCGTCACATCAAATCTTGCAATACATGTATGGAGTATTAAATGTAGGTAAAAAGAATAACTAATTGCACAGTTTACTTGTAATTGACGAGACGAATCTTTTAAGCCTAAATAGTCCATAATTGGACAATTTTTGCCAAATACAAACGAAAGTGCTACAGTAGCCAAAAGCCAAAAAAAAATCGCATCTAAACGGGGCCTAAGTACCGAGATTGACTATGCCGTGAAGAGCCGTGCTATTTTAAAAAACGAACCGTGTTTTTTTTCTCGTAACGAATCAGCGAACGATATTTTCAGTCGTGTCTTTTTAGCAAAGCGAGCATGGCCTATGTCATGATTCTTTTTCATATATATACTCCCCCTGTCCCTAAACGTGTGTCGTTTTCGCTTCCCAAGAAACAACTTTGACCAAATGTATATTGAAAAATATTTATGAGACATAATTAGTATCATTGATAGATATTTGAATCTAGTTTTTTAACAAATTTATTTGGAGACACAAATGTTGCATACATTTTTCATAAATCGAGTCAAACTTATCGGCACGCAAACCGTGGCGACATACATTTAGAGACAGAGGGAATATATATATATATATATATATATATATATATATATATATAACTTAACTGGTTAGATTTGTTATAGTAGAATATCTATTCAATATATAAATTCTTGGTCACGGGTTCAAGTCACGGTCTTCTCACATTGCACAGACGAGGATAAGGCTTGCCACTAACACCTTTTCTCAGACCCCGCACAGAGCGAGAGCTCTCTGTACTGAGTACGCCCTTTTTTATATAAATTCTTGGTCACGAATGTCTAGTTTTTTCAAAAATGTTCATGGGTTAGATATGTACGTGCCTTTACGAAGATGAGTGTAAGTACATACATATATAAACTAGGACGTCACGCTGCGCGCAACGTTTAATCGTTTATGCGTCGTATACTCGTATGCGTATGGTGGCTATGCAAATGGCTTGGATTTTCAAATTTGAAATAATTAAGATAATCTGGAAGGTTTGAGTTATATATTAGCCCTTGTCTTGTCAAACACTGAATAGAGAAAACAACACAAGGAAAACCAAAAAATGATTCATTGTTGAGCACATGTATTTATTCGGATAGCTAATGCTAGGCCACGATAGCGAAGCACATTCAGACAACAGTTCATGTGGAGAGAACAAGAAACAATCT
Source organism: Miscanthus floridulus (assembly GCF_019320115.1). Taxonomy (NCBI): domain Eukaryota; kingdom Viridiplantae; phylum Streptophyta; class Magnoliopsida; order Poales; family Poaceae; genus Miscanthus; species Miscanthus floridulus. The sequence continues at coordinate 149,819,831 of NC_089582.1, read as the reverse complement.
TCACGACTGAAACGTATACATGCAACAGCTGGAGACTAAGAGTTGGAAGGAAATGTAAGCCCTTTTTAGTTCGTGAAAAGTTTTCCCAAAAAGTACTACAGTATCCGTCACATCGAATATTGCGTTACGTGTATGAAGTATTAAATGTAGACGAAAATAAAAACTAATTGCACAGTTTAGTTGGAAATTACGAGACGAACGTTTTGAGCCTAATTAGTCTATGATTAAACACTAATTGCCAAATAAAAACGAAAGTGCTACAGTAGCTAAATTTCGCACTTTTCGCGAACTAAACACGCGCTAAGCAGATAATGGCTACCAGCCTACCATTACATACACACATGCATAGAGTAAATTGCTAAGGCAGTCTTAGTGCACTTACACCCAGTTTCATAGGTCGTGGACATGATTTACATGCACATGGTCATTGTCACAATTGGAGTGATAGCCTAGTTTATCACATACAAGAAGTTCCTAGTAGAATGTATGCCGCAAAAAATCCAGACCATCGATAAAACTAAAATCCCATGTTGAAATATAAGCACGCAGTAATCCAAAATTTAAAGCAACGGTAGAGAGCACAAGTGACAGAGAATGCAACCTGCTTCGTGAAATGGGACTAACTCAAGCCATAAATGTATCATCCAGATCACTACTAGGCACAAAACAAAAAACAAAAGGTACAACAAATTAGTCTCTGCTAGGTGGCAACAAATTCTAAGTTGGTTTCCTCATGTTGCGGCCTGCCCTGATCACTTCATCCACAAGCAGCAATTGGGATGCAATGATGGGTCTACAGCAAAGACCAAAAAAAAGTTAGCTTGCACATCAAGGATGTTTTAGAAAGCATAGCTATAAGAATATAGAAATACAAAAACTGACAGATGCATCACATACCCAGAGTTGATGATCTGGCGCTTCACAGAGTAATTATCGAAGATGCCTTCCATCTGGGGATCAATCGGTTCCCCAGAGTGATGGTTCAATCCCACAACTAATCCACGGTCATGCTCATTCTTAAGAAAACACAAGGCAAATAGTCAAGAACTTCCTGGCTTAACTTCAAACAAAGTGAAACACCAACAAGGGGCAAATATCTTAACATACCTGGAGAGAAACAATCACATCTTGGGTATCCAAACCAGAGTTTTCAGCTAAAGTCTTGGGTATAACAAGAAGAGCTTCCGCAAACGCCTCCACCCCAAGTTGTGCTCGCTGTTGCCAAGATTATAGCGTTAGCAGCATGTTGATATTGCAGCAGTAAATGTAAAGCATTACCAATGCTTTTGTGCACTTACTCCTTTGACGGTTTTCTTCACGTTGTCAATAAGATGCTTCTTTGCCGCAACCTCAAAAGCACCAGCACCCTACACTCGCAAAAGTCAATGGCTGTCTGCTCAACTGAAACCAAAGCAAATGATAAAGAGCCTAAAGCAAAACACAAGTTGGCCCACGACAGTAAACAGGATGATGCAGATCAAGGTCAGTACAATAGTAATATTATGGACTTGACACTAAGCAGGTTGCAAGTTTAATCAAACTAATTGTAGACACAAGGTTGACTAAGTTACCAATAACTCCAGTCAGAACTATCAACTTTTATCAGAGTCAATAATGATGAACACCAAAAGCAAAAGCCAGAGTCTTCTTCCTAACTCCTGCTACCTTCCACAACAGAGAAATTTACAAATCATACCAGCACAACTGCTTCATCCTCAATTGTGTTCTTAACAGATCTTAGACCATCACGGACAGCATCCTTGATTTGTGCGATGGTATGGTCATTAGGTCCTGAATATGTCAAACGACATTCAATTCACAGCTCAATTAGGGTATCAGAAAAGACGATGCTGTTTCTGAAGAATAAACCAACCTTTAATCAGTATAGTACAAGAGCGAGGGTTTTTCACATTCTCCACAAATGTGTACTTTTCTTCTCCAAGAACATGCTCATAGACAAGACCAGCCCAGCCTAGACAATCTTCAGTCAAGTCATCAACGGAATTGACAGCTTCACCACCACATGCTAGCACAAGCCTCTCCATGTTTCTCCTCTTCGCTCTTCGAAGAGCAATAATCTGTAAAATCATTTCAGGTCACATGCCCCAAATAGGAAAATGGATTTAACAACACAGATAATGCTATTAATAAGCTTCCATGCAAAGAGCTTACTCTCCACTAACAAATACATTTTTAGACATTGCCAGCCTCCAAAATGTTTTGGCCACTAATATCTTGTTATTTATTTAAAAAGTACAAAAAAATATAATAAGATGAATCTAGTCAAAACATTGTATATTGCCATACCTCAAAATATATGGAGATTGGAATAAAAGTTCGAGCTGGTTTGGTTGCACAGCTTTCAGCATTTTTCCCAGAGGAAGGATCACTAAAGACACATTGATACATGGACCTTTTTTTTGTTTATTTTTCACATAAATGATCATTTCGGAGCATGGTTTAATCATACAATGCCTATTTCAACTGTTAACTTCATGAGATCCACGTTCTAAAATGAAAACCTAAATGCATTCAAGGTTGTAAATTAGCTTTGATCATGGAACCACCAAGCAGAAGTCAGAGCAGAGTAGAGATTACCCCCGCTCTAGCAAGGAGATCCAGTGATGGAGGGTCAATGCCCTTCTGATTGATCACCACAAAGTTTTTATCACCTCCAGCACAAACCTGCATGCAAGGAAACATGAGAACAATTTTACCCACTATAATGCAGCATATGGCAAAATTAAACTCTGGGCACAAAGCACAAAACAAATTACCTTATTTTTCAACTCAATAATCCGTTTGACACGTTCATCAACTTGGCGTCTCTCTGCAGCAACCATCTTCTCCCTTTGTTCTGCGTTTGAGTAAAAAAATCCTGCATTGATTTCACTGCAAAGTTTACATGTCAGTAAGACAGTTGGCTTCACCACTACATGAAAAAACACAAAATAATTATAAGCATATTGAACCCAATTTACTGATTACAGTTTTGGCTCACAGCAGAAACAAAATTAAGAGATGAAGTTGGAGTAAAACAATAGAGGTTTACATAACCAGTTATAAAAGGGAGCATGGACACTTGAGTTTAACAGTCCAATCCAACAAAAACATGGCTAGAGGTTTACATAACCAGTTAATAAGCGATACTAAAACCAAAACATAAAAAAAAAATAACACTGCTGTACTGGTATGCACCTTTTCTCATATTCTAATGAGACATTGCAGGTCAAGATGTAACAGTTCTCTGCCCTGCGCTTCATGTCAGGGTGACGAGAACCGTGGTCCAGGACCAGACCCTCAACCTACAAGAATATCATGGCACATTTGTAAAGTTTTGACATCCCTCCATATAACATTATCAAGTTACATTGCTATGTTAATCCAAAGCCATTCTTTAAAGAGACTGAAATTTAGCACAATGCCATATATTGGAATGAAAAAATGAATATGTACCAGGCGGGTGTCAACATCGAATTTGTGGCGCATGTGCATTATTTCCACCATAAAAAGATCAATTGGTTCATCTGGTTTGCGGATGCACAGAACCTATAACAGTTTTATACAGGAAATTCAAATATGCTTCAAAATGGACAGGTATAGAAACGTTTCACAGGTACAAGAGACATCAAACGTACTGCATTCACAACAATGTCCGTCAACTGATCAGCCAATCCTTCATACAACTGCAATATAGTAAGTCCATGTAAAACTTGAGTGGCACACAGGTAAATTTCTTCTGACATGGCAGATGAAAGACCGTAATACCTTTGTCCTAAGAGTTGTTCTTGCTATCATTTTCAAGGTATCTCTGTCAGGTTCTTCACCAGTAACGACTGGTGTCTTGAACTTTTCGAGAAAATCAAGACATGCTCTCTTAGCAACATCAAAACCATCAACCAAGAATCTTGGATGAGTACCTACAAGAATAATAATTGGTTACAATATAATTATAGAAAATAGCTTATTACAAAAAAAAAGGCTTCATCCAAAAGGACAGCTCTCCTACTGCAATATGTAGAACCTTGACTTTCTAGAATATTATTTTTTTTGCTAACTTATGTAATAACCCATGCAAGCCTGGTATACATATTACTAATGTTCCCTAAACACAATGGAGCTGCACAAGAACTTCTCAGCATACCTTCAGGTTTACAAGAAAAGAGAATGCTTAATCAAGACTGTTTGTGTTGCTCTCTACCTTTAAACATCGATACTGACCGCCAAGATCAAAATATTATTAATGGGGTGTCATGAATCATCACATGCGATACGAGAATCATGTGATATCCCTAAACCATTAGCAGTGCTTCACCCAGAAAGGAAATTCCTTTTATATATGATGAGATGAGATAAAGACTCACGCTGCACACCCATTCTTAGACTTAATTCGATGAAATGATGCTTCACTTCAGGAATTCCAAACCACATTACACAGTAAAATAATATCCAGAAAGATTAACATCAAGTCCAAATTCTTACAGCCAAATGGCAGCTACATCTGACATAATTGTATAGTGTCTATAGAGAATCACCTTATATAGGTATAAATATGGTTGTACACGGATTTCCTAAATGCCAACATGATATCTCAAATACAGTAAAAGAAGTTTCAGAAACCACAAAATGAAATCAATACACCAACCCAGGGAAGATTAGACATGTTCCTAGAACAAATTAACAAAATACCTTCATCTATGCACCGCTCAGACTGCTTCATTAACTCCCCAATAAAAAGCACAGTGGATGTTGTGCCATCACCACTTGTGTCATCCTGTGCCACAGCCGTCCTCGCAATCATGATTGCAGTTGGGTTCTGAATTTGCTGCAAATAAATGACACAAGACATCAAATCAAAGAAAAACAGCACCAAATACAAATATCATCAGGATGTCAATAGAATGTTTCTGTCAAAGGTAGTGCCATACCATTTCCTTCAAGAGGGTGTTCCCATCCTTAGTCAGCTTCAGGTCACCAGCTCCGCCCACAAGCCTGAGCAGCACAAACCAAACGCCAACAAATTCTAAGCAACCTTTGCTAAAATCAGATTAACTTTCCGCTATAAATCTGAACAACTAAAACCAGCAAACGGGCAATTTGTTACAAATAAGCAAATGAACTGCCAAATGGAGATCCAGGCAGAAATCGACACGCGCAATTTAGATCACGCGGAGCCAGCCAAACGAGAAGCAGAAAACAAAGGGGAGACTATGCATCTCAATCTACAAGTGAACAGCTACGCCACGAAACCTATACCCATACCGCCGCACGAAAAATAAAGGACCAAACCCTACGGCCCAGCGAATCTACCAGAAGGTGAGCTGGCGGCGGCGGGATGAGAGGGAAGAGGAGGGACCGGAAGGTTACATCTTGATGGTGCCCTTGGGGCCGAGGTTGGTCTTGAGCACGTCCTGGAGGCCCTTGGCGGCGTTGATGGTCATGTGCAGCGCCTCCGACTTGTTGAGCACCTGGGCGTTAGGGTTCAGCACGCGGATCGACATGGCTGCTGCCTTGCCTCGCTTGCTCCACCCGGAGATCTCGCCAGCGGCGGCGGCGAGGTGGCGTTAGTGTTAGGAACCACACGGCCAGGCCAAGAAGGCGGCGGAGCGGAGCGGAGCGGGAGCAGTAGGGTTTTGGGCGAGTGCGGGTTGGGATCAGGAGAGTTCTTCTAGTCTTCTGGAGACATGCCGAGACGGCGCTTGTTGCCGGGCAGGGATGGGCCGTGATCTGTTGGGCCCAGGGCTGCGCTTGCACGAACAAGTGGGCCTCGGCCTGACCTTAGTGGACTGACAACATTGTTAATTCCTCACTTCATCAAACACCATCAAGAAGGGGCATGCCATTATAAAGCAAGAACATATAATGCTTAATTTTCAAATACCATCAAGAAATGGGCTAGCCATTATAAATTAAAGTCATGTCAATGATAGAATGGGACAGATCAAACCATGAAACATTTACCATCGTGCAAAGTAACCCATAACCCGGTGATGAAATACACGTTTAGGAGCATGAAATCTTTGGCACACAATACCCATGAGAAAGAGTGAACATATAAGGCCCCTTTCAAGATTTCTCTTGAATAGCTATTCCAAAAATATCACTTTATTACATCTCGAGGTTTGTTGCCACCTAGGTACTACGGGCATTCTTCCGAAGTGGAATGCAAAATTACATACATGAAATAAAATACTAAAAAAGGGAAACTCTGGCAGACTTTAAAACTATGCACATATAGGTGAGAAAAAAAATATTTGCCAAAAATAGCCTCGTTTGTTTCATTGAAATTTAGCTGCTGTCGATTTCTTGCGAGAGAAAAACAATGTTCCTTCGCTGAAAAGTAGCGCTAAAGAGTGCGAATAGCAACAACGGATCTGGGCCTTGGCCCGTCTCGTTCATGGGCCCACTCTGCCATTACTGGATAAAGGCTGTGCTCCGACTGCCGAGACAAGGCACACGTACAGAGTTCGCCAAGCAAGATGACTCAAGAATTTAAGCATCAGACATCGAAAAAAAAAACTCGATCCGACTAGACAGCCCTGGTATTCTGCTTAAGAAGAATGCCCGGGTATTCTGACTTAAAAAGAAGATCTTCTTACGTAGATCGAGAAAACTCCCGAACCCCTACCCCACCTATGCAACGTAGCTCCGTGAAATGAGCTGGCCACGAACATATGCTTTAGATGTGGGACGGACCAGGAAGTTTTTTTTTTCTCCCTGGTCACTGCAACCGAAACCACAGATAAAGAGTGAGTCTCTTGCGACTTAACTCTGACCCACCCCAGAGGGGAAGTACCGAGCACTGGGTCAGCCAGGCCGTTCCTGACATCGCACAAGAACATAAGATGGAGGGAAAACCCTGCAAAAGTGTTTAATCCAGTCATCTGGCGATGTGTTAATGTCTACAAGATACTGTACAACAGATACAACATGGATAGGCTTACAGACTAAATTTCCCTTGCCAGTTACCCACTACAAACTTATCGTACTATCAAAACTGGTGATCAGATTATCAAAATCCGGCTGTTGTAAAGGACCGAAATCTAACAACCAAATCCAAGCAAGTTACCAGCGGCCGGTCAGCTACAAACTCATAGTACTATCAAAACTGGTGATCAGATTATCAGAAATTTAATAAGCGAACCCGCCCCCGCCCTTGCGTGTTTTGCTGGACGGAAGCCTGCAACACCTGTTTTAGCCTGAGGTGTCACCTGTTTCAAGAGTTTATAGCAGTCACAAAAGCTGTCAGGTACATCTCAGAGCCTGAATACATGTCAGAAACCAATCCATCTCACGACCCATCCATGATAATGTATTCCAGGTCAGAAAAATTGAATATGTCAATTTCTGATAGCATTTGGCTACAGCCATCAGAAAAATCTACAAGAAATTCCTTGAAGATTGAGGTACATCCAGACTGGTTGCCTCCATTCAGACTTGATCACACATCTTTTAAATCTTGCCACATGGGTCCTCTGTTTCCCTCCTGTCTTCAGTCACATACTGACATTCAAGTGCTATATACAGTATATATTATATCAAGCACATCTATATCTGATCTGATTCCCCATTGGTTTCCTACTAGCTTTTTGAATGCTAAGGATTTGGATTTCGAACAACAGAATCAATGGTACATTGCCAACAAACTTGAAGAATGGATAGAAACTGAAATGTGCAAGCATAGAAGCCAAGGACCCACTACATGATTAGGAAAAGCACCTGTACAACCAAAATGGATAAAAACCGAGTGAGATAGGTAGTAAGTACAGAGGCTGATATGCATTCATATATGCTTATGTAAATCTGTTGAGCTCATTTCTTGTTCACTGGTTCTTAGCTATTACTAATTCACTCTGAATCATGCATATAGTTATTCTAAGACTTTAATAACTAAGGTGTATATAGTGAATATGGACATAGACATGGTTACAACAACAACAACAACAACAACAACAAAGCCTTTAAGTCCCAAACAAGTTGGGGTAGGCTAGAGTTGAAACCCATCAGAAGCAATCAAGGTTCAGGCACGTGAATAGCTGTCTTCCAAGCACTCCTATCTAAGGCTAAGTCTTTGGGTATATTCCATCCTTTCAAGTCTCCTTTTATCGCCTCTACCCAAGTCAACTTCGGTCTTCCTCTGCCTCTCTTCACGTTACTATCCTGACTTAGGATTCCGCTACGCACCGGTGCATCTGGAGGTCTCCGTTGCACATGTCCAAACCATCTCAACCGGTGTTGGACAAGCTTTTCTTCAATTGGCGCCACCCCTAATCTCTCACGTATATCATCGTTCCGAACTCGATCCCTTCTTGTATGACCGCAAATCCAACGCAACATACGCATTTCCGCGACACTTAGCTGTTGAACATGTCGTCTTTTCGTAGGCCAACATTCTGCACCATACAACATAGCAGGTCTAATCGCCGTCCTATAAAACTTGCCTTTTAGCTTCTGTGGTACCCTTTTGTCACATAGGACACCAGACGCTTGCCGCCACTTCAACCACCCTGCTTTGATTCTATGGCTAACATCTTCATCAATATCCCCGTCCCTCTGTAGCATTGATCCTAAATATCGAAAGGTATCCTTCCTAGGCACTACTTGACCTTCCAAACTAACATCTTCCTCCTCCCGAGTAGTAGTGCCGAAGTCACATCTCATATACTCAGTTTTAGTTCTACTGAGTCTAAAACCTTTGGACTCCAAAGTCTCCCGCCATAACTCCAGTTTCTGGTTCACTCATGTTCGGCTTTCATCAACTAGCACTACATCGTCCGCGAAAAGCATACACCAAGGGATGTCCCCTTGTATGTCCCTTGTGACCTCATCCATCACTAAAGCAAACAAATAAGGGCTCAAGGCTGACCCTTGATGTAGTCCTATCCTAATCGGGAAGTCATCCGTGTCTCCATCACTTGTTCGAACTCTAGTCACAACATTGTTGTACATGTCCTTAATGAGCCCGACGTACTTCGTTGGGACTTTATGTTTGTCCAAAGCCCACCACATAACATTCCTTGGTATTTTATCATAAGCCTTCTCCAAGTCAATAAAAACCATGTGTAGGTCCTTCTTCTTCTCCCTATATCGCTCCATAACTTGTCTTACTAAGAAAATGGCTTCCATGGTTGACCTTCCGGGCATGAAACCAAATTGGTTCATAGAGACCCGCGTTATTGCTCTCAAGCGATGCTCGATAACTCTCTCCCATAACTTCATAGTATGGCTCATCAACTTAATTCCCCGGTAATTCGTACAACTTTGAATATCCCCTTTATTCTTGTAGATCGGTACCAATATACTTCTCCTCCACTCATCAGGCATCTTGTTCGATCGAAAAATATGATTGAACAGCTTGGTTAGCCATACTATAGCTATGTCCCCGAGGCATCTCCACACCTCGATTGGGATACCATCCGGTCCCATCGCCTTACCTCCTTTCATCCTTTTCAACGCCTCTCTGACCTCAGATTCTTGGATTCTCCGTACAAAGCGCCTATTGGTGTCATCAAAAGAGTCATCCAACTGAAAGGTTGTGTCCATATTCTCACCATTGAACAATTTGTCAAAATACTCTTGCCATCGATGTCGGATCTCATCCTCCTTCACCAAGAGATGCTCCCTTTCATCCTTAATACACTTAACTTGGTTGAAGTCCCGTGTCTTTCTCTCACGAACCCTAGCCATCCTATAAATGTCCTTCTCTCCTTCCTTCGTACTCAAATGTTGGTAAAGATCCTCGTACGCTCTACCCTTTGCCACACTTACAGCTTGCTTTGCAGTCTTCTTTGCCACCTTGTACTTCTCTATGTTGTCCACACTCCTGTCATGGTACAAACGTCTATAGCATTCTTTCTTCTCCTTAATAGCCCTTTGGACTTCCTCGTTCCACCACCAAGTATCTTTAGTCTCGCGTCCCCTTCCTTTGGTTACTCCACACACCTCTGAGGCTACCTTCCGAATGTTGGTTGCCATCTTGTCCCACATGTTGTTTATGTCGTCTTCTTCCTTCCAAGAGCCTTCTTTGATAACCCTTTCCCTAAATACCTCTGACGTCTCCCCTTTCAGTTTCCACCACTTTGTTCTTTCAATCTTAGCTTGTTTATCCCTACGGGCACGCACCTGAAAACGAAAATCTGCCACCAAAAGCTTATGTTGAGAAACAACACACTCTCCTGGTATCACCTTGCAATCCAAGCATGCTCGTTTGTCCTTTCTTCTTGCGAGGACAAAGTCAATCTGGCTACAGTGTTGTCCGCTACTGAAGGTCACTAGATGAGATTCTCTCTTTCTAAAGAAAGTGTTGGCTATCATCAGGTCAAAAGCTACCGCGAAGTCCAGAACTTCCTCCCCCTCCTGATTCCTACTACCATACCCAAAACCTCCATGAACTGCCTCGAAACCTGCGCTTGTAGTACCTACATGCTCATTAAGATCTCCTCCTATAAAAAGCTTCTCACTACTGGGTATAGCTCTAACCAGGCCATCTAAGTCTTCCCAGAACTGTCTCTTAGCACTCTCGTCGAGGCCTACTTGGGGGACATAGACATGGTTAACATCCTGATTTCCCATGTAAAAACGCTTTGTACATGTTCAATGAATTAAAAGTTTCGAAATACCTTTGTTTCTAATAACTAAAAAAATAAATGCTTAATGATCATCTAATTTCAGTTAATGGTAGTGCCATTCATTGACAAACTTCCTTTCATACTCTACTGACATATGCGGTTAGCATTTTGCAAAATACTTTCATACTCTACTGACATGCTCTGCTTCTGGTGTACAGAAATTGTTGCCTTCTGTAAAAGGGGCGTACCCAGTGCAAAGAGCTCCTGCTCTGTGTGGGGTCTGAGGAAGGGTGTCAGTGGCAAGCCTTACCCTCGCCTGTGCAATTGTTGCCTTCTGTATATTTAATAAAAAATATAGTAATGGTACCACCATATTTTTATCTCTGCTACCACTAATTGTGCAGAAGACAAGGAAGGTGCCCGCTAACAAGAACCGATCATGATGGAAACTTCAGAGCAGGCAAGCCGGCAAACTTGTGCTAACTGTCAACAACCCAGCATCCAAGAAGAAGCACCTTTAGTCCTTTATATATCAAAGGTGAAGAAAACTAGCTAGTGAGAGGTCATCGCTAGTCACCTGGGTCCTACAGTTAAATGATCTACTATAGTTCATCTCAGCGTGATACAAGAGAGAAGAAACCTTTTGGTTTAATTCATTAATTTATTGGGTTTTGGTTCAAAGTCTATATTTTGTTTGGTTAAACCGTTAAACTAAAGTGGTCTTGTTTTGGTGATACTAGACGGGAGAAGTATTGTGACATTGTGACGGATAGTTGTTGAGGAGGGCAGGGGAGACGAAATTTTGGGAAGGAAAAACTGTTGAATGTCTCCTCCTCTGTAGATGTCTATACATTGCATCTTTGGTAGGAGTACTTGTCACATCATTATTCAATCCATGTTACTCTGCATGCTCCTCTTTCTCTTCGTGTCCTTTCCCCTGTTAATTGAACGTTGTTTGCAGTCCATGGATATCAGGATCTGCTTGCTCTCACCATTTATATGTTCATTTCCAACAACGAGAGGGATGATGTCCCCAGAACCGGTTGCAGAGATACAAATGGCCAAGTCATGGGCTCACAGAAAAGATTTTGATCATGTTCTCTATTGCTGCACTGGGGTGGCATTTCACTAGGAGTCTGGGAGATGAATGATGTTGACAATATTCAACTACAGCATGCAGATGATTTCATTTGAAGGAAAAAAATGCAATGAATCTTACCAGAGAAAGTGAAGGTGTACCTCACATTGCCTTATCTATGCTGAAGTATGCCACCTCAGAATATTTGTCATGACATAGTTGAGACTTTAACCACACAATCATGCTTTGGTGTCAAAGTACTGAAGACGATGCCTGCAAATTTGGTAGAATTTATGTAGGATGCACATGGATGTTTAACTACATTCAAATCAAGCATAAAACAACTAATATAAATAGTAACCCCGAAACAGAAAAGGACCCGCATGGGATGCAACATTGTTCAGTTGAATTCCATCAGGTCATGCCTTCAGCTAGCACAAGGCTCGATTCTCATGTACCACGGTGATGATTATCTTGGTCTAGCTGCTATACATCATCTACCCTGGTATCAACATTTCTTGAGAGACTTGCTCAACTACAGTGGCATGGCTGTAAGAAGTAAACACCTAGTGCAGTAGTGCTTACATAATACTACAAAGCTAGCATGATACAGCAGAAGGTCAAAAGAGAAGTACCTTGTCCACTGTTTCTCTGGTGTGTCTGCTTTTGGGTCTGGTCCAGGTCCAGCTATAATGCATCCATCAAATGGAGTTAATCAGCAAAGATGTGTTCCGCAGCACCGGCACAGCAACGAGCTTAGAAGCAACTAAACAAGCTCAGACCTTTGAGCTCTAATGACATGAGTAAAATGTCCTAGAGGCTGAAACTCTCAAGAAACTCAGTCAGTTGTTACTTGTTCTTTGATTTAAGCATACTTATCAGCCTGTCAGAAACATCTCTGTCGAGAATTATGCCATTCTCCATCATATATTCCCATACCTCATAAGCCAGTGTAGCTTTCCCCTCCTCTAGGAGGCCATTGATCAAATACCTAAATGTCAAGCTATCAGGTTCTACCCCTCTAGCCCTCATATCCCTGAACAGATCAACAGCTTCAATTGCCCTTGAGCTTTTCCCGAGCCAATATATGAGCGTGTTAAAAGTAATAATATCTGGCGACACTTCCTTCTGAATCATCTGCAAGAAAATTTTCTGAGCCTGTTCAAACTGACCAGCTTTACAGAGGTTATGGAGCATAATATTATACAGATTAACATTTGGAACAACCTGAGCTTTCAGCATCTGCTCAAAAATTTCTTCAGCTCGGTTGTAGTATCCTACACCGTAGAGACCATTAATTAGAGTTCCATATGTCATTGCATCTGCTTGTATTCCCTTATAACCCATTTCTTTGAACAGCTTCAATGCAGAAGTTACTTTCTTTGCCTTGCAAAATGCGTCAATCAGTTTGTTACAAGATACAATATCACAGAACCCACCAACCTCCATATGATCTGAAACAAAACCAAATGCCCTGTCCAATTGATGAGCTTTGCACAATCCTTTTAACATTTGATTATAGCTGTACCGATCAGGATTTACTACCCCACTCATTTCCATCTCCTCGATCAACTTTTCAGCTTCCTTTATCATACCTGCGTCGCAGTAATGGTTCAAACGGATATTATATGTGACAACATCTGGCTCACACCCATTTGTCCGCATGAAGGATATGATTTTGAAGGCTTTATTAATGCTTCCGGATCTCAAGAAGCCACTTATCAGGGCATTGTAAATACAGACATTGAGTTCTAAATTAAGATTCAGCATCCTCAATGCCAGCTCAAAAGCCTCATGAGCCTTATCACTCTTGCACAACCCAAATATCAATACGCCACAGGCAATGATATCAGGTTTAAGGCCCCTCCTCACCATTTCTTCCCAAAGCTCGACCGCTTCTGCAAGCTGCTTATGATCACATAAAAATCCAACAACTGTTGTGTAAGTGACAACATCTGGACTGGTTCCTCTCATCTCCATATTATCAAGCATCTTCAAAGCATCATGCAACCTATTTTGCTTACATAAATAGTCAACATATATGTTACATGCCCAAATATCTGGAAAACACCCAAACTTATCCATATCGGCCAGGAGTCTCTCTACGAGCTCAATCCTGTCTGATTGGCACAGTGCAGATATCCACCTCGAATAAGTGAATGAAGTCAAGCAAAAACCTTTATCAAGTGCCACGCCATAATACTTCTCAACCAAATCAAAGCAGCAATTCTTTACTAGCACACCAATGAACCTGTTGTAGTCCACACCAAACTCACGGCATCCAGACGTAACCATCTCATCAAATGTCTGGATGACGGAATCGAACTTGCCCGCCCTGACATAGTCCGACAAGAGGATCCGATAGAGAGAGCGATGCGATGCCACTCCCTGACTCCTCACTCTCTCAAGGAACTCCGACAGCAGGAAAAAGTTGCTGTCTATAAACAGCAGGCTGACAATGTAGGCTATTGCGAACTGGGTGTGATCAAACCCAGGCCTGGACTCTGCCCACCAGTAGAACAGCACTGCCGTCTCTGAGTCCGACACGCTCCGGAGCACCCGGTTGACAACAAAGGGGTCCAGGTCGACATGGAGCCTCTCCAGCTCCAGCTCCAGCGAATCCGACGACCGCCCCCGTTCCAGAGCTCGCCCAATAACACCAGCGGCGTGCACACGGGCCGGCCAAAACAGCTCGGACAGCTGGCCAGATGTCCCTGGAGTGGCATTGTCGCCGCCGCCGCCGCCACTGTGGCGCACCCTCCTTGTACACCAAACGATCCAGGGAACAGCGTGGAGGGGAAGGATGCAGAACCTGGTAATCTGAGACGACCAAGGCGGTCGTTTGGCCAAGAACATAACAGATCCCTCTCAGGAGGGGAGTTTCGTCGAACACCTGGCCGGCGGGGTTAGCACCGGGCATAGGAAACTCTGTTGAGCCCCCAATATTTTTGAGAGAGAAGCTTCTCGCGTGCCTCGGATTGTAAATCCAGTGGCTTCATCCCCGCGCGACGGAGAAGCAACAGCAGAGCACGGAGCCCACTAGAATCGAACTGGAAGAGGAGGGGAGGACGGCTGCTGAATCGAACAGGAGCAGGAGCCCGGAGGGGGAGGAGGAGGAAGCCGACGGTCGGCCACGGGGAAGGATGTGGGCGACGCTGGGATGGGTACGGTGGAGCGGAGGTCGGTTAGACGGCGCCCGAGGGGGTGCTGCCGCTCTGCAGTCTGCTCTGGTGGACTGGACTGGTGGTCGCGGCGGCGGCCGAGATAGGGAATAGGGCCCGCGGCGGGAGATGCTGGCGGACGGATGGACGGGTTGGCTGCCGAGTGCCGACTGCCGCGCGGCGGGCCTTTTACATTTTTAGCGTTATAAAGATAGAACACTAGTGCGAATATCACTATGTGAATAACACTTATAATTTTATTAGATAAGAGAAGATTTAATTTTAGATTTACCACTTTTACGAATGTGGCATGCCACGCTAGCTCGATAGCATGAGCATGTGAAATATCGTTGCTACCCCTGTCTTGCTCCTCTCTCTCCATCCTCGACAGTTGGGTCCCGCGACATCTGTCATTGTCAGGTGGGCCCCACTAGTCAGCCTCGTCTTCCAGCTCCAACACCTGGATGGGAGACAGCCAGACAGGCCACGCTCCTCCATCCGCGCGTAGGAGCACCACCGGGCGCCGCTCGCCATGACCAGCGCTCCATCGCCCAGCGCTTGGATGTGGCACGCACCACAGGCTCGGCACGGCCTTCACGCCCAGCTCGTCGGAGTAGCTGCTCCCCATGCGAGCTCCCCAGTGGGTGAGCCACCACCTCGGCCTCCCTCTCCGCGCGCTCGCGAGGCCGCAACAGAGTTGTTCGCATGCGTGCCCGCGAGGCCGCGGCGATGCTGCTACTCGCACATGCGCCGACGAGGCTGCGGCGGTGCTCCTCGCGCCGAGCCGGCGAGGCCGCGGTAGAGCTCCTGCTCGCGCGCCTCCTCCTTGGCTTCCTCACGCCGTGCTGCTCCGAGCTCCGTCGTCGGCCAGCGTGGGCAGCACAGGGTACTTGCGCGAGAAGCACGCGTCGCAATAGTCCATCGACTCTTCGCCGTAGATGTTGTGCAGCTTGCCCAGCGAGAGGAAGGCGAGGGAGTCGCTGCCGATCTCCCGGCGCACGCCATCCAGGTCCATCCGATTGGAGATGAGCTCGCATGTGCACCTCCTGCGCGTCGGCGTCGCAGAGCAGCCGCACGATCTTGCTCGAGGTGGTGCCGCGCACCAGGGAGTCGTCCACGACGACGACGCTCTTGCCGGTGATGACGACGCGCACGGGGGGTGAGCTTCAGCTTCACGGCGAGGTCCCAGAGATCGCCTGTGTCGGCTGGATGAAGTTGCGGGCGATGTAGTGCCAACGGATGAGACCCTGCTGGAACTCGAGCCCCGACGTGCGTGCGAACCCGACGAAGTTGACTAGTGGGGCCCACCCGGCAGTGACAGGTGCTGTGGGACCCGGCTGTCGGAGATGAAGAGAGAGGATCAAGGCAGGAGTAGCAAGAATATTTCACGTGCTCATGCTGACTAGATGTCAGCATGTCGAGCTAGCGTGGCATGCCACATGCACAAAAGTGGTAAATCTAAAACTAAAACTTCTCTCATCTGGTAAAGTTGTAAGTGTCATTCTAAGAGTGATACTCGGATGAGTGCCGATCTTTATAATGGTACAAATGTAAAAGCCCCCGACGCGGCCGGTGCGAGCAAAGGGGAGAGAGCGGTCGTGCCGACTGCGTGAGCGAGCAAAGCCGGGAATCCTATGGGATGTTTAACTTTTTCCCGTTACAATAGATGTCACCTCTTCAGATTCAGATAGCACTCTTAAAATTATTTTTATATATTTATCATCGAGAGAGAGCATTTGATATATTCTTACTATTTTCGTTTACGTGGCACGCCAACTCGACCTGACAGCCTAGACCGGCCATGGGAAATAGTATTTTTGCCCCTCGTCTATTTCTTCTATCTCTATCCCTTCCTCGCTTGAGCTCCGACCATGGTCAACGATGGGGTCCATGACGGCGGCTGACAGGACATAGGGGAAGTTGGGGGCGAGGCAGTCGGGGCCACGACCTGCAGGTCCATGGCCGTGCCCGACGCCGGCGACGAACATGGCGGCACCTAGAGCACACACAGGAGGGGAAAAGGGGGAGGGAGCCGAGGCGGCAGCAGGCCAGCATGGACGGATCTGCCGCGGAGGAGCTAGAGGCCGCGGAGAGGGTGGTCATGCGGTGGGACTCCACGGCGTCGGCGGCGTCCACGTCCGGCGGGGGTGTGACAGAACCGCCCAATTTATACAAGATCAAGTACGGTTGTCCCCGCTAACACGTTAACACACCCATACTTTCACTCATATAAACCCGGTAGTCCGCCGAGTGTCCCGAAAGATCTCGGTAAATCAACATCACAACTAAGATCGCGTGATTAAGCAAATACACATCACATACATCGGCTTGCAGCGGAAATAATATTACAAAGGGGTTAACAAATAATAGTACAAGTTCGGGTTTCAAAACCACTTAGTGAAAACAACATAGCTTTCAAATGATTACATTAATATAAGTTCCAAATATATTGCTAGCATAGTGACATCATCCGACAAAAGCATATAGATGAGAAGTAAGTATAGAATCACCGAGCCCACCGGTGGTTAGCCACCATCATCAACAGGTCGAGAACATCACCTGCAACAAGGTGGGATAAACCCTGAGTACTCGAATGTACTCAGCCAGACTTACCCGTCGTAAACCAGAAATAAAGTGACACCAAGGGTTATGCAAGGCTTTCTTTAGTGGGCTAGCTGACTTATTTGCGAAAAGCATAAGCTATCATGAAGAAACCATTTTAAGTACTTTGCATCATCTTTATTATGGCCTATCCATCTAGGTAAGCACCTATACTATAGCAATCACTTGATTAACCAATAACATCCAGTTATCAATTTAGATTTAGCATATCCCATATCATCCAGATAACCATCATTGTTCCATAATAATTACTACGATGCAGTAACTCGAGTCAAGTGCTCACTATCCAGGAGCGATGGCGATTCGAATCGATTCCTAACCAGCTGGTGATTTATTCCTTACACAAACCTCACTCGCCCGCTAAAGTGAGATATTGATCACCGAGTCAACTTTCCAGGAATCTCGAGTTTGCCAGGAACCACATGTACCCGAGGGCCGACCGACTGTACTTTGGTCTTATCATCTCGCCCCCGTGTCCTACCACACCTGCTCCGGCACAGTGCGCTGCGGGCAATCTACTCGGCCCGAAAAATCTCCCAGCTTCGCGGTCGGAAGGTACTTTATCCGGCCAGCTAAATGTAAGGCATGCGTTCAACATGACTCGAGGCCCAACAACGGTCGGTTCTTAATCGACACAGACAGAAACTAACAGCACCCCAGAACCCTGTCTGGTTGCCTCCAACTTTTTCCGTCCGATCTCCAATTATCCATCATATGGTTAATTCCAGGATATCATTCTTTCCATAGCTAAATTCTTCCAGTAACCACCTATAATGTAGGTGACTGGATATCACCGATCGCTACCGGTCTAAGCAAGGCTAAGCAGTTATTCGATCCTGACCTAACAGGGTAAAAAGGTAATAAGGTAGGCAAGGATAGTAATAAATGCATCAACAGTTTCAATCAACTCCTACAACTTAATGCAACAATATATAACTTATATATAGAAAGAATTGCTTTTATAAATTAGGAGACTTATAATGCTCCGGGGCTTGCCTGGGATCCGACACAAGTCAGTTCAGTTAACTTGCACCATCCTGGTGACATCTCCGGTTCTAGCATTCGCTTAGTCCTTCCATCTTCGGGATAGATCCATCAAACACTGTCTTCGGGTTTGGCTCCAACATCACGTCCTTCATGTGGTTCATCTAGCGTACCTAGATGAGATGCAATATGCAAGTGCATAAATATGAAGAATAGTACCATGAGACACATCACAAAATAGCAAGCAAGACAAACATAGTTTACACTAACACACTTAAGTACTTTGCGATGCTTAACTTAAACATCACACAATCAATCATGCTAAGATGGCAAACGGAGACAACAACACCTAAGCATGACACAAGTTTCCTAAGATCTCAGGTGCTCTAACTCAGTCATCATTCAAGGCATAAGTCACACTTAACAATATACAAACAAACACTATAATTGGAATCTGTCAATTTCTGGACATGTAAACAGCAGCTACAAGATTTAGCTATAACTAGAGTTACACAAATCCAAATGACTTGCAAGAAGACATTATGGAAAGCTTATGAAATTTTCTACAATTCATCTTTAATCATATTAGCATGATTCTCAAGTTAACTAAGTCAAATATATCTATTTACAGAAACTGGTCTACAATTGACAGAAAGCAGCCATTTCTGAAACCCAACTTTAAACAGCTGTAACTCTTAAACTACTTGGCCAAATGATACCAAATTTTAATAGAAGCTAGATACATGAATTATCTACAACTTTTGTATAAACAAGTTTCACAACAAAGCACATTATCATGAAGAACTTTGCTAAGTTCCCAGATCTGTCCATAAACCACATCGGCAAGAAAATAATTATTAACTTATGTTGCAAATACATAATTGGGCAAAACCAACTTTACCAACATTTCACACATGACTAAAGAACACCAGAAAACCTAGTGTCCATAACCAAATAAATTCTTTTAATGCATTTCTTAATTTATTTTAGATAATAAGGTGACTTAATGAACATATACCAAAAGTGCACAATAACTTCTACAAAAATTACAGTGGCTCACATATCCTCTCAATAGTCTACTGTACAAATTTCACTCCATTTGGATATGTATAGCAACCTCTATGAAAAAGACAAGTTGCTAAAGCAAGAATTCATGTGAGAGCAAGATAAACCAATAACTCACTCATACTTCATCCAATACTCATGAAATTTTTACCACACATCAATTATCACATGAGTAGCATGCCACAAAAATTTCACTTCATTTGGAGCCCTAGATCTACAGTTATGAAAAATAACAAATTCAACTAGCATTACAACCTTACTGCACAAATCTATTTTTACCGCAAAATATTTAAACTAAAACATGCCATATTATAGATCCACTGCATAGACAATTTCATAAGGATTCCAAAAAGTCCTCATTTACTATTTTACGAATTTTCTACAATTTACTATGAATTTCCAAAGTTCCGGCAAAATAACTACAAACCAGTCCTTACGACACTATTCACCTGAGTCACTGACTTCGCAGTTAGAACCCTGACTTTCGTCGAATTGTCGCGCGAGGTCCCTGGCGCGAATTTGGAGCAGAGGATCGCCGGGGATCGCTGCTCCGGCCGGAGGAGGCCATGCCGTCGGTGGCTGAGGGGCGGGGGAGCACCGGTGGGTCCACGCGCACCCGTGGGTAGTCTCGGTTCGCACCGTGGTGGCCCGACACGGCCTAGCCGCGCGCGTGCGCGGCGCACAAGGGCGCAGCTCCGGCGGCGACGACGGAGGAGCTGGCCGGCGTTGGCTGGTAGCGGCGTGGAGCACCAGCGAGAGCGTACGCACAACAAGGAGCCCACAGCTCGGCTTGCGGTGGCCCAAGGACGGCTGGCCACGCGCGGGCGCCGGCTGCGGCGGCGGCGGCCGGAACTTCCACGGCCACGGTGGCGGTCTGCGACGGCGAGCACGAGCACGACGTGAAGGAAATGGCGGCGAAGCTGAGGGCGGTGCTCGTGGGGAGTGAGGAGACTGGGAGCGGCGAGAACAGCTGCGGCGGCCGGAGCTTCGCGACGACGTCCATGGCGGCTCCGTTTTCCGCAGCTCAGAGCTAGGGCGAGGCGAGGGACTGGCAAAGGAAGTGAGGGAGGAAGCAGAGAAGCTCAGGCGCCCGCTCTGGAGGTGGTCGGGGCGCGGAGACACGCGTCCAGCGAGATGGGGGCGCAGCTCGCGCATGGCCGCCACGCACAGGGCGCGTGTCGTTCGTTGGGGCGTTTTCGCGAACAGTTGGCGGGCGACGACAGGATCAGCGTGGGACGCGATTTTGGGCTATTTCCAGGCCGAATCAGGACCTGGGCCGAATACGAAGATCGAAGCCCGCACGAAGCTCTACGTTTTTCATTAAGGGGGTTCAGCCATTAGCAAAACATATTAGAAGATAAATGTATGTCAAAACAGCAGTGTCAACACCTTGACGGTAGTCACGGAAACTCGCTTTCGGTGGTCAAAACTTCTTCAAACTGAATCCAACTTTTTGTATGCTCTTCACCAAGGTGTAAACTCCAACTTTTATTTTGGGGTCAAGTCAAGTTACTTAGCGAAATTTGGAGAACGCGAGACGTCAATGCCGATGTCGATGAATTTCAGACTTAGAATATTTCTAAGTGCTGAAATCAGCAGCAAATTTGATCTTGTGACCTCGATTTGACTTACTTCCAAGATGATCTAGCTCTTAGTCCAAAAACAAAGTTTGTTCTACATGATATGGACTACAACTTTCATTTAAGGTCCAACCTCAAAACTGGTATGGAACCTACTGTTCTACTTTGACCAAAGTAGGATCACGATGAAGCTTAAATTATCCTTTTTGATCCATTGGAGCGTTTTCGTGGCATTTGCCCAACATGAACCTTTCATGACTTTTGTTGTAGAGTTCATCTAGAGTCATTTGGGCATGGTTGCAAGATTTGGTTGATGATCGAGAATTCCCTTCACTTTATAAAATAATTCAAGCAACGACATAACTCGTCATTTCATGTGACTTCTTGATTCCAAACTTCACGAAACTTTTCCATAGATCAATATAGATGGTTATTGATGTGAGACACACGAAGATATTCCAATAACACCACCCAAGCATATATCTTGAAAAAGGGGTCTATAGGCGAGCAAAGGTGCAATATCCAAGTTTAGGTTGGGGCTCGTTTCTATAGGTTTGACCTTGACATCTTCATCATCACTTAATATACCCTGTTTTAGCTCAAACCCATTGCTTAACTGGTGGCAAACACCTGGGGTGTTACAGCCCTCCCCCCTTAAAAGAATCGCGTCCCGAGATTCAGTACGAAAGACTTTTGTGGAAGAGAGAGATGCTACTAGTTTCTAATATCAGCCAGAGCTTTAGGCTACATAGCTTCAAGCATAAGAGAGGCTAATTTGGTCAAGACACTTTCTGATACTTGTCCTTTGTAGTAAGTTTTGTCTAAAGAATTTCCTTCTTCGGCCTTCATGAAGTATTGTTACTTTGGGAGGAATCCAAGATAGCAATGTCCTACGTACTTCGTCCTCGATGTACGAAGAGCGATACAAATGTAGACTAAATATTTGCAGCATCTACTTCCCAAGTGGATATAGCACAGACCATATGGACTTTGCACTAGACCGTAGTCGGTTGACGGATATTCCTTGCAACGGTGCTATATTTGCTCCCAAGGTTTGAAAAGCAGTTCTCTATTAAAGTGGCTTGAGCACAACTTCTCGTAAAGGATGTGATCATAAATGGGTAAACGTCCTTTGAGGGTATGAGAAGCTAGTTAACCAATATCCAAACTGGTTGTAGCGGTGCAATCACTTAGATGTCAACTGATGGAAAGCTACATAATGTTCCATGTGCGCAGTGCTCTTTCTTTGATAACAATATTGTATGGTCTGAGTCTGCTGAGTGAGTGGTAAACATAGTAGCTGACTCTGTCGGCTCAACGTTCTCGATGATCATTCCTTAGGGAGCCTTGGGATCCAAGTTGCAACAGTGATCTGGGTTGAATCTGATGCAACCTCTTGGGTAAAAACACATATAAGGTACCAAAGGCATGTCAGCATTGGAGAACCATTGACGTAGAAGGATGTTAGCGAGGCTTGGAGGGCAATACAAGTTGCAAGTAATCACAAAACTAGGGACTAGTTCACTACCAAGCAGGTTGAGTACAATTTGCCTTCGTGGTGCAGTTGCACAGCAAGTTGGGTTGACTTGCATCGTAGCAAAACCAGCTTTCTTGAACTATATTTGACCTCGAGGCTTCCATTCTTAGGCCAATCAATATCTCAAAAACCATAATCTGAAAATCTATGGTCTGACACCTTTCCAATTGCTTTCGAATTGCAAGGGCACAATTTTTACTTCTAGAACACTTTGACTGCTTACGCATTGCTGATCTAAGAGGGCAAAGCAAGGCACATAGGGGTGCAATTAGTCTTCTCAAGGGTATGGAGGGTTGTCTAATCAGCAATATACCTACAAGTTGTAATTTCTTGGCAGGAATGACAAACACAACTGTCTAATGCAAATGATGATCGCAGTCACAACGGAATTGCAGATTCTGTACCCTTTTGTTTTCTATTCATATCTCACAAACTACTACTCCAATATGCACAAATTTTTGTGGACATGTAGATCCATGGGTCTTCTAACTACTCACCAAAATTCAACTCAAATGGACACCGTTTGACCATCCAAACAATTCATCTACCAAAACTGCTGTGTTCGAAAATGGCAGCAAACCAAGCCGACAAGATATCTCTCTAATCCGATATTTTACTCAACCAATACTCAAACTAACTTAAGACATTGAAGGGTCCTAAGCAATGAATGAGATCACCAAGTTTGGGGTCAATCCAACTTCGTTTGAGTCACTAATTGTTGGCTTGAAGATGTTCGGTTCTGTACCTTAAAATGTAGACAGATTTCTCGTTCTTCTCTTTCTTTGCTTCATACGTTGTGGTGTGTGTTCTATACTCTCGATCCCTTTGGATAGCAGCAACAGCCTTTCCCTAGCTGAGGATGGAGGCTAGAGTTTTCCTCACATGCTTCTTATGTAACAATTTCCGCCGTTGATCTAGATACCAACTTGACTATGCACAAGCATTGGACTTGTGGGCTGTTTTTACAGGGCACAAAACATTATTCCACATGTAGGGCATTTCTACATTGACAAGGAACCATTCCTATATATCCTTCGGCACTTCATCCAATAGAGTCTGGACACATGTGTTAGTGGCACCTAGGGCACAAAGATGCTGACTAAAAACTAGGGACGTGCTTTCGCTAGCTCCTACCTAGCCGATACAACGTCTTGTACTATATACATGACTGGCCAAGATGGAATTGACTTGATAGCACATTTGGAGAAGAAGTAGCACTTGCATTGTGGGGCCAGGTTTGCTGTTTCCTTGATCAACACTGTTCTGTGAGATCTGGCCTTCATAGTTACCAAATAGTCGTTACCTAACTGAAGACTAACTTTCCTACTGGTAACAAATCAGTTGTCCCTCAGCACTAAAAAAAAGTTCTAAATATTCACTCTTGATAATAAAAATTGTGGTCGAAGCCTATAAATGGTCGCCATTGAAGTCTGCAGAAACGGGTCACACCAAAGGAGGTCGATTCGTCTACGTCATCCTTATGCACCTAAAGATTGAGAACTTGGACATGAATCTCACATATACCAGGTGACCTATTACAGCACATAATCTCCTGGTCCATTTATCATCCAACTGATAACTTGTTCAACCTTAAGTGTTGTGCACCTTTCTGATCCAATGAAAATGACATAAGTTGCTCACTAGATGATCGACATCATTATAGGGACAGTCACGTCGAGTAGAGTCACTTGTCTACCCTCTTGCAGTCTATTTAGGTTCCTATTAGTGACCTACTCTTCAAAGGTTAACCATTGGACGACTTCACAAGGGAGTCCTATTGCATCTAGTTCGACATATATATCTCTTGACATGATAAGGAGAGATAACCAAGGAAGAGCTCAAGTGAGAATAACATATCGGTGTAGTTCTGCAATGGATCATGACTAGAAACCTTGATACCAGCGTGTACCGAGCAGCACAGCCTTGTGTGTGCACCCACAGGAGGCTCTCGGTTTCGTCGCGGCACCATAGATCGCTAATCGTGGCACCATTACTGAACATACAACCCATAAGAAATCTCACATGGCATAAATTGGGTTACATAGGAGCAAGCACTATGCGAAGGAAGGATAGCAAACAAGGATAGTCACAAGGTTAGGAATCAGCAAGGAGGCGATCTGAAGATCAAAACACAGCGCAAGAGAACATAGCTTAATTGCCAAAGACAACTAAGTATGAGATTCTTGATTAAATTCCACGCACGCCTCGCGTCTAGCAAGGTGATTACCAGATGAAAGATTATCAGAAGATCCGGTCATGTTGAGCAACAACATGAGACCAAGACTGATAGACATCTCGAGATGTGGGAAGGTTGGAGACAAGATAAATAAGATTCAAGGGACAGAGCCAAGGCACTGACTAAGGATTCAGTTGATAAGGCAACGACATGATCTGTGAGGAAAAGGTTCCAAAGCAGGGTAGATAGCGATTAGCATTGCACCAGCTCATCAGTAGAAGAAGGAGCAATGAGATCTAACAAGGATTTTTGAGCAAGGTCCTCCCACACAGGAGTGGGACAACCATGAAACATGCGAGCAAAGAAGGGGGGCTAAGCTTGGGTCAAAAATCAAGCAAAGGCATGGATAAAAGTCTTCATAGCACAACGTTCAATGGCTAGCAACCACGTGTGCAGGCTTAGGCTCCTAAGAGAGAACTTAATTGAAAATGACAACCATGAGATTACCAAAACTTGGACGTGGTTCTAGGATAGAGCTCTTCAACACTCGTATGCTTACCGAGGACAAAAGGGGTGATAACTATGGCACTAATTAGTTAACAAGCATACATACCCACCACTTGGCTAAACTAGAGGACATTATAGGTTAAGCATGTAACCACAATTATTTCTAGCAAGGCTAAGCACACACTTTTCTCAAGCACTTCATATTCAAGCAACATGGAACAAGGCATTCTTGTTTAACTCCACACAAGGAAGATAGTGCAATACATCGACCACAAGTTACTTTGTACTTAGAACAAAGGAAGGGAAGCATATTGATGCACAAGCACAATCATGATGCATGCTCGTCCTATTCGTCCTCACGAAATTGCCAGCCTAAGGTGGCAATCACGTTCTATGTCGGTGGCATAACACGTACTCTCTCGATATATAGCTAGTCATCAGCTACATTCAATCTACGCATTCGTGGTTAGCGTACCTGTAGGCAAATTCATTGCAGCCCATTCCCATAAGAGATAAATAAGCACATAATGAAAGCAGTAAACTAAGATACTTTCCATATATACATCCCCAGATATATATACTTCGGTATCCATAGCAACCCGGTAGATATACCCACAATTAAGTACCTTCATATATATATGTGTGTAACATGTAAATATTCCAGTAACCACAGCTAACTCTCCCCTAGACCGACAGTTGGACGGTCATACTCTCACAACTCACACTTACCTGGGCGTAGAGGCAATTGATCCATACAGTACCATTCAAGCGAATGGCATCCATACAATAGCACGTCGTATGGATGACGAAAGTAAAATTTTCAATAAAGTACATCCCCCAAAGTTAGTACTTAGATAGCCACCTAATAGTCCTTAACTGGGCATAAAGGAAGATGTCGCTAGCATAGTTTTGCAAATAAGTTTTGACAAATTTGCTTGTAGCAAAAGTTTTAGTTAAGATAGACCTTTTAAAACCAAAACTTAGCTTTTAAAACTATGTACCTGACAGTATTATGCTTAATCTTGCTCTGATACCAGCTGTGACAGAACCGCCCAATTTATACAAGATCAAGTGCGGTTGTCCCCGCTAACACGTTAACACACCCATACTTTCACTCATATAAACCCGGTAGTCCGCCGAGTGTCCCGAAAGACCTCGGTAAATCAACATCACAACCAAGATTGCGTGATTAAGCAAATACACATCACATACATCGGGTTGCAGCGGAAATAATATTACAAAGGGGTTAACAAATAATAGTACAAGTTCAGGTTTCAAAACCACTTAGTGAAAACAACATAGCTTTCAAATGATTACATTAATATAAGTTCCAAATATATTGCTAGCATAGTGACATCATCCGACAAAAGCATATAGATGAGAAGTAAGTATAGAATCACCGAGCCCACCGGTGGTTAGCCACCATCATCAACAGGTCGAGAACATCACCTGCAACAAGGTGGGATAAACCCTGAGTACTCGAATGTACTCAGCCAGACTTACCCGTCGTAAACCAGAAATAAAGTGACACCAAGGGTTATGCAAGGCTTTCTTTAGTGGGCTAGCTGACTTATTTGTGAAAAGCATAAGCTATCATGAAGAAACCATTTTAAGTACTTTGCATCATCTTTATTATGGCCTATCCATCTAGGTAAGCACCTATACTATAGCAATCACTTGATTAACCAATAACATCCAGTTATCAATTTAGATTTAGCATATCCCATATCATCCAGATAACCATCATTGTTCCATAATAATTACTACGATGCAGTAACTCGAGTCAAGTGCTCACTATCCAGGAGCGATGGCGATTCGAATCGATTCCTAACCAGCTGGTGATTTATTTCTTACACAAACCTCACTCACCCGCTAAAGTGAGATATTGATCACCGAGTCAACTTTCTAGGAATCTCGAGTTTGCCAGGAACCACATGTACCCGGGGGCCGACCGACTGCACTTTGGTCTTATCATCTCGCCCCCGTGTCCTACCACACCTGCTCCGGCACAGTGCGCTGCGGGCAATCTACTCGGCCCGAAAAATCTCCCAGCTTCGCGGTCGGAAGGTACTTTATCCGGCCAGCTAAATGTAAGGCATGCGTTCAACATGACTCGAGGCCCAACAACGGTCGGTCCTTAATCGACACAGATGGAAACTAACAGCACCCCAGAACCCTGTCTGGTTGCCTCCAACTTTTTCCGTCCGGTCTCCAATTATCCATCATATGGTTAATTCCAGGATATCATTCTTTCCATAGCTAAATTCTTCCAGTAACCACCTATAATGTTGGTGACCGGATATCACCGATCGCTACCGGTCTAAGCAAGGCTAAGCAGTTATTCGATCCTGACCTAACAGGGAAAAAAGGTAATAAGGTAGGCAAGGATAGTAATAAATGCATCAACGGTTTCAATCAACTCCTACAACTTAATGCAACAATATATAACTTATATATAGAAAGAATTGCTTTTATAAATTAGGAGACTTATAATGCTCCGAGGCTTGCCTGGGATCCGACACAAGTCAGTTCAGTTAACTTGCACCATCCTGGTGACATCTCCGGTTCTAGCATTCGCTTAGTCCTTCCATCTTCGGGATAGATCCATCAAACACTGTCTTCGGGTTTGGCTCCAACATCACGTCCTTCATGTGGTTCATCTAGCGTACCTAGATGAGATGCAATATGCAAGTGCATAAATATGAAGAATAGTACCATGAGACACATCACAAAATAGCAAGCAAGACAAACATAGTTTACACTAACACACTTAAGTACTTTGCGATGCTTAACTTAAACATCACACAATCAATCATGCTAAGATGGCAAACGGAGACAACAACACCTAAGTATGACACAAGTTTCCTAAGATCTCAGGTGCTCTAACTCAGTCATTATTCAAGGCATAAGTCACACTTAACAATATACAAGCAAACACTATAATTGGAATCTGTCAATTTCTGGACATGCAAACAACAGCTACAAGATTTAGCTATAACTAGAGTTACACAAATCCAAATGACTTGCAAGAAGACATTATGGAAAGCTTATGAAATTTTCTACAATTCATATTTAATCATCTTAGCATGATTCCCAAGTTAACTAAGTCAAATATATCTATTTACAGAAACTGGTCTACAATTGACAGAAAGCAGCCATTTCTGAAACCCAACTTTAAACAGCTGTAACTCTTAAACTACTTGGCCAAATGACACCAAATTTTAATAGAAGCTAGATACATGAATTATCTACAACTTTTGTATAAACAAGTTTCACAACAAAGCACATTATCATGAAGAACTTTGCTAAGTTCCCAGATCTATCCATAAACCACATCGGCAAGAAAATAATTATTAACTTATGTTGCAAATACATAATTGGGCAAAACCAACTTTACCAACATTTCACACATGACTAAAGAACACCAGAAAACCTAGTGTCCATGACCAAATAAATTCTTTTAATGCATTTCTTAATTTATTTTAGATAATAAGGTGACTTAATGAACATATACCAAAATTGCACAATAACTTCTACAAAAATTACAGTGGCTCACATATCCTCTCAATAGTCTACTGTACAAATTTCACTCCATTTGGATATGTATAGCAACCTCTATGAAAAAGACAAGTTGCTAAAGCAAGAATTCATGTGAGAGCAAGATAAACCAATAACTCACTCATACTTCATCCAATACTCATGAAATTTTTACCACACATCAACTATCACATGAGTAGCATGCCACAAAAATTTCACTTCATTTGGAGCCCTAGATCTACAGTTATGAAAAATAACAAATTCAACTAGCATTACAACCTTACTGCATAAATCTATTTTTACCGCAAAATATTTAAACTAAAACATGCCATATTATAGATCCACTGCATAGACAATTTCATAAGGATTCCAAAAAGTCCTCATTTACTATTTTACGAATTTTCTACAATTTACTATGAATTTCCAAAGTTCCGGCAAAATAATTACAAACCAGTCCTTACGACACTATTCACCTGAGTCACTGACTTCGCAGTTAGAACCCTGACTTTCGTCGAATTGTCGCACGAGGTCCCTGGCGCGAATTTGGAGCAGAGGATCGCCGGGGATCGCTGCTCCGGCCGGAGGAGGCCATGCCGTCGGCGGCTGAGGGGCGGGGGAGCACCGGTGGGTCCACGCGCACCCGTGGGTAGTCTCGGTTCGCACCGTGGTGGCCCGACACGGCCTAGCCGCGCGCGTGCGCGGCGCACAAGGGCGCAGCTCCGGCGGCGACGACGGAGGAGCTGGCCGGCGTTGGCTGGTAGCGGCGTGGAGCACCAGCGAGAGCGTACGCACAACAAGGAGCCCACAGCTCGGCTTGCGGTGGCCCAAGGACGGCTGGCCACGCGCGGGCGCCGGCTGCGGCGGCGGCGGCCGGAACTTCCACGGCCACGGTGGCGGTCTGCGACGGCGAGCACGAGCACGACGTGAAGGAAATGGCGGCGAAGCTGAGGGCGGTGCTCGTGGGGAGTGAGGAGACTGGGAGCGGCGAGAACAGCTGCGGCGGCCGGAGCTTCGCGACGACGTCCATGGCGGCTCCGTTTTCCGCAGCTCAGAGCTAGGGCGAGGCGAGGGACTGGCAAAGGAAGTGAGGGAGGAAGCAGAGAAGCTCAGGCGCCCGCTCTGGAGGTGGTCGGGGCGCGGAGACACGCGTCCAGCGAGATGGGGGCGCAGCTCGCGCATGGCCGCCACGCACAGGGCGCGTGTCGTTCGTTGGGGCGTTTTCGCGAACAGTTGGCGGGCGACGACAGGATCAGCGTGGGACGCGATTTTGGGCTATTTCCAGGCCGAATCAGGACCTGGGCCGAATACGAAGATCGAAGCCCGCACGAAGCTCTACGTTTTTCATTAAGGGGGTTCAGCCATTAGCAAAACATATTAGAAGATAAATGTATGTCAAAACAGCAGTGTCAACACCTTGACGGTAGTCACGGAAACTCGCTTTCGGTGGTCAAAACTTCTTCAAACTGAATCCAACTTTTTGTATGCTCTTCACCAAGGTGTAAACTCCAACTTTTATTTTGGGGTCAAGTCAAGTTACTTAGCGAAATTTGGAGAACGCGAGACGTCAATGCCGATGTCGATGAATTTCAGACTTAGAATATTTCTAAGTGCTGAAATCAGCAGCAAATTTGATCTTGTGACCTCGATTTGACTTACTTCCAAGATGATCTAGCTCTTAGTCCAAAAACAAAGTTTGTTCTACATGATATGGACTACAACTTTCATTTAAGGTCCAACCTCAAAACTGGTATGGAACCTACTGTTCTACTTTGACCAAAGTAGGATCACGATGAAGCTTAAATTATCCTTTTTGATCCATTGGAGCGTTTTCGTGGCATTTGCCCAACATGAACCTTTCATGACTTTTGTTGTAGAGTTCATCTAGAGTCATTTGGGCATGGTTGCAAGATTTGGTTGATGATCGAGAATTCCCTTCACTTTATAAAATAATTCAAGCAACGACATAACTCGTCATTTCATGTGACTTCTTGATTCCAAACTTCACGAAACTTTTCCATAGATCAATATAGATGGTTATTGATGTGAGACACACGAAGATATTCCAATAACACCACCCAAGCATATATCTTGAAAAAGGGGTCTATAGGCGAGCAAAGGTGCAATATCCAAGTTTAGGTTGGGGCTCGTTTCTATAGGTTTGACCTTGACATCTTCATCATCACTTAATATACCCTGTTTTAGCTCAAACCCATTGCTTAACTGGTGGCAAACACCTGGGGTGTTACAGGGGACAGGGGCGGGAACGACCAGATGCGGTTCGACGGCGCCGCTGACCGCGCCGAGACGGAGCGGTTCCTCCGGGCGGTGGACGACCTCCGCCACCTGGCGCCGTCGTCCTCCGTCTGTAGGCGTAGCAGCTACCGCTCCCTGCAGAGCATTCGCGAGATCAACCTCTTCCCCACGGACGCAATCGCCGACCTCCACGCCATCGCCTCCCGCATGGCCGCCGCGGGCTACGGCCGCGAGTGCGTCCAGGTGTATGCCTCCGTCCGCAAGCCGACCGTCGACTTCGCCCTACGCCGGCTCGGCGTCGAGAAGCTCAGCATTGGCGACGTCCAACGGCTCGATTGGGACGCCCTCGAGGCTAAGATCCACCGCTGGATCCGCACGGCTCGCGCCGCCGTCCGGGGCATCTTCGCCAGCGAGTGCCGCCTCTGCTTCCACATCTTCCACGACCTCCCGCTGTGCACTTCCACCGCCACCGCCACTGTTGCGGACGACGCGCCCTTCGCTGAGGCCATCAAGGGTGCGGCGCTGTAGCTCTTCGGCTTCGCTGAGGCCATCAGCATCGGGCGCCGCTACCCGGACGAGGACGAGGTCGGCGAGCTCGAGGCGCAGGGTCGGGTTGGAGGGAGAGGGGAGCGCGACAAGGAGCACTTCGGCGGCTACGGCGGGGTCACCCAGTACGTGGTCCAGGATGAGGGTCGCCTTCGCCGTCGGCCATGGTCGGAAGCGAGGAAGGGTAGAAGAAATACATGGGTAAAAATGTCATTTTTCGTGGTCGGTCTATGCTAAAATGATAAAAATATATCAAATATTCTCTCTCGATGGTAAATATCTAGAAACAATTTTAAAACTGCATCTGGACATGTAACATCAGTTACGATGCTAAAAAGTCAAATATGCCGAATCCTATAGCGCGACGCCGTGACTGGCAAGTTCTCCTGCAAGAGCAGGACGACGTGCAAGTTCTGCTGGCGGCGCGGCCAATGCGGTGTCCTGCGGGCCGCCCATACGCCCAGACGAGGAGCTTCGAGGTTTAGTGTTGGGCTTCGTTGGGCTGGAGAAACAAACACTTGTCATTGGGCTGTATTGACGGACCACCTCAGATATACTAACTTGGCTAACGGGCTAAATTTTTCTGTGATATCAGATTTCATTTCAACCTCTACGTAGTTTGGGCTGTCGGCACGTTCGTTTGGCTGGTTCGTTTCGTTACTGGTTCGTGAAGAAGTAGTGCTGACTGGTTTGTGTGAGAGAAAAATATTGTTCCGACTAAAAATTTACGATCGTTTACGACAAGCCACAGCCAAACGAACAGGCTGACCCTATTTGAATCATCTCAAAAAAAATGGTGACACAAATGAGGATAAGATTGTCTTCAACAAGGAACTTATATGGGCACCTAAACCCAAAATGGATAGCAAGAGATCCAAAATCAACATCCAACAAAGTACCTATACAGGAGACCTATTTTGGGTTGCCTACTTGTCTGAGAGGCACAACCCAAATATGGGTATCCTCTCTCCTAGAAACCCATTTACAGAAAGGATTCTCTTTTGGGTCTTGTTGTTGAAGAAGATGCTGAATAGGTATTGAACCTTTTGCCTGTAGCGCTACCCAAAGGACGAATGAATCTTGCATTTTGGGTGTTGTTGTTGGAGATAGCCTAAGATCCAAACATTTGGATTATCTATCTACTCCAAACCTATTATTTGAAGTTTTTCAATATGCAAAGATAATAATAGTCCCTATAAGAATAAGATCCAAACACTACTCATTTTTTTATCTAGAATTTAGATTCTCTATTCAACATCTAGAATCCAGGTTTTCACTATAAGAATGAAATCCAAACAGACTCTTAGATTAAATGTTATAGATAGCGAGAGTATCTACTAGCAAATACACACAAAAAGGAGATCATATAAGATTAAAATAATTGCAATCTAGGCACCATAAGATTGAGCAAACGAGCCAAACTTTAGTGTTAAATCAGATGATAGATGTCGGCAAAGTCAAATGAACTTCTACATAGTTTGGGCGTTGTCGGTGTTTCGGACCGGGGGGTCCTCAACCGACTAGTGAATTTGTTCTG
This sequence comes from Miscanthus floridulus, assembly GCF_019320115.1. Lineage (NCBI taxonomy): Eukaryota > Viridiplantae > Streptophyta > Magnoliopsida > Poales > Poaceae > Miscanthus > Miscanthus floridulus. The sequence goes on along the minus strand of NC_089582.1, from coordinate 149,786,680 downwards.
CGTGCTCCCGGTTCCGGATGGTGATGCAAAGAGACACAAGGTTTATACTGGTTCGGGCAATCGGTGCCCTATGTCCAGTCTGAGAGATCGAACTTATATTCCTTACAACGAAGTGCTCGTAGTAGGGGGTTACAAGCTAAGGGAGAGAAGGAACTAGTCCTAGGTCTCGGCAGGGTGTAGTGCGGGCTGTCTGAGACGTTGCTCTCAAGCGGCCGGAATATGCGTGCGTGTGTTACCCGAGTCCTCCGTCTCCCCCTAAAACGGCCCAAGTCCTCTCCTTTTATAGCCTTAAGAGAGGACTAGGACGGTACATGTGCTAACTATACGGCGTCGTGGGAACAGAGGCGGCGTGTCCGGGCCCTGTAGCCTGTTCCTATGGCGGTGTGGTCGTCGGAGTGGTCCGTCCTTGGAGCTTTGGAGCGGCGCGGTCATCCTATCAGGCTCTGTGCGTCGCGGGAACCCCAAGACTGCCTCGGAGTGGGTGCGGTGGTGCACGTGCAAGCCACTGTGGGCGGACTGTGTGCGAAGTCAAGGCTTGGTCGGCACCGAGGCTACGCCGCGGTGGAGGGGTCTCGGCAGGCACGATCCCCGAGATCGCCGAGACCTTGGTGTACAGTGCCGAGGCCTCGAGTGGGCGGCTGATCATGGGTACAGTGTTAGGACACAGCGGCTGGTAATCCCCGCCGTACCCTGTCCCAGCCGGTATGGCGCCAATCGTGGACATAGCGTTAGGACATAGTGGCCGGTAATCCCCGCCGTGCCCTGTCCCGGTCGGTATGGCGCTGATGCGACCTCGGGTCGCGTCGGCCATTCTGTGGTGTTGAACCACCGTCCGGCTGAGATTGCGGGAGTGGTTAAAGTATTAATGAGATGTGACGTGCTGTCGGGAGGTTTGACCGAGGCGGGGGGCGACGGGCTGCGGACGAGCCGGCCTAGAGCGACACGGAGAATGAGGCCTCGCGCAAGACGGAGATCAGACTCCTTTCTGAGGCCTCGCGCGAGAGGCCTCGCACGATACGGAGAATGCACCTCCTGCCGAGGCCTTCTGTGGAGAGCCTCGGGCGAGGCGGAGACGGCGCTTCCTGCCGAGGCCTTCCCTGGGGAGCCTCGGGCGAGATGGAGACGGCGCCCCCTGTCGAGGCCTTCCCTGGGGAGCCTCGCGCGAGACGGAGTTTGTTCCAGGATGCCGAGACCTCCTGCTCGAGGCTCGAGGCGAGGTGGAGGAGGGCCTAGTGGGCTCGATCGTGGCAAGTGAGGGGCCCACGACTTACCTTCTTGCTTTATTTATTTTTTAGATGGGATTTTAGCGACCTGTTTGATGTTTGCTTGGGGTACCGTGTTCTAAGGTACCCGACAGTAGCCCCTGAGCCTCGGGGGGAGTGTGTGCACTCTCCCTGAGGGTTTGTCAAGGCTGGGTTTGTGCCTGCTCCATAGGACTTGGTTTGTTTTTTGAGACTTTTCCCTGTGTGCCATTATAAAAGATCGTAATCCCCTATGTGTCCCTGAAAAAATTCAGCGGTCTTCAGCGCCACTACTTCAACTTTTTCGTGTCATCCATGCCACTTCCGTCAGTTTAGGCTCAAACGCCGTTAAACTGCAGGTGTGAAAAGACGAAAATGCCCTTAAGTTCAAATATGTTATTAATTTTTTTTGAGCATCTTAATGACTTCAAATGAAAAAACTCAAAACTAGAAAGTTGTAGATCTCGTCGAGATCTATAATTTTCATATAAATTTTTTTTTCATTTAATTTCGTAAAAAAAAATATAATTTGATATGATTAATATATCTTAGAAAAATTATATTATTTTTTTGCGAAATTAAATGAAAAAAAAATTTATATGAAAATTATAGATCTCGACGAGATCTACAACTTTCTAGTTTTGAGTTTTTTCATTTGAAGTCATTAAGATGCTCAAAAAAAATTAATAACATATTTGAACTTAAGGGCATTTTCGTCTTTTCACACCTGCACTTTAACGGCGTTAGAGCCCAAACTGACGGAAGTGGCATGGATGACACGAAAAAGTTGGAGTAGTGGCGCTGAAGACCGCTGAATTTTTTCAGGGGCACACAAGGGATTACGATCTTTTATAATGGCACACAGGGAAAAGTCTCTTGTTTTTTGAGGTTCCGGTGGGTGCGCGCGAGCGCACCCGCCGGGTGTAGCCCCCGAGCCCCTGGAGGAGTGGAGTTACTCCTCCAGGGGCTTTCTTCATTCTTGCGTCTGAACGAGTGGTTCTTTTTGCATTTGCCGAGCCCCCAAGCGCAAGTTCGGGTTGCGGGGGTCTCGACGAGGCTGCAGGAAAAAGCCCTCTAGCCTCCGCATGGAGCGAGAGGTTTGTCAGGGGGCCCCTGACTTTGGGTATGATCCTCACGCTTCCTTTTGCTCGGAAGGAGGGGTGGAATGTGCCAGGCTACCCTCGATGGGCACGAGCATGGACACTTCCTGGTGAGCTGTTAGCGGGTAGTCCGAGTGGAGGCCCGAGCCCCGTTCACTGGGGGTCGGCTAGTGGTCCAGAGACACACTCCAAGAGTACCAGGGGGTTTCTCTAGTGGGTGCCGAGGCCGTTTGCGGGCCTCGGTGGCTCGGTGCCTTCCTACGGTGGGATCCCATTCGGATACTTCCCCGCCGGTCTCGGACACGACTTAGGACGCCCCGAGCGACCGTTCGCTCGGGCCCGGGCCATTCGTAGGCTCACCCCGATGTCGTCCCTAACTCTGTTGCCCTAGGGCGGCTGTCGAAACCTTTTGGAGGCCTAGTCTTCGAACCCCTGGACCGTAACGGGCTCGGTGCCCTTTATCGTGTTTGTAGCGAAACCTCTAGCGCGGTTTTGGACTGTTTGTCTTTGTCTTGGGTGTTCTGGCCCTTTCTTTTCATTTGGACAGAGGGTTAGTTTGCCGAGCCCATTCTGGTCTCGGCAAGGTTGCAGGAAGAGCCCCTAGCCTCTGTGTGAGAGGGCCGTCGGGAGTTCTCCTGACTTTTTATATGCCCCTCGCGCGTGAGGGTTTGTTTGCCGAGGCCCTTTTGGGCGTGAGCCCGGATCGTGGGGTCTCAGCATATTTGCAGGAGGAGCCCCCAAGCCTCTACATAGGGCAGGAAGGCCGTCGGGGGTTCCCCTGACTTTTTATGCGACCCTCGCGCTTCCTTTTCGCTCGGAAGGAGGGGTGGAATGTGCCTCGCTACCCTCGATGGGCACGAGTGGTGGCACTTCCGGTGAGCTGTTATCGGGTAGTCCGAGTGGAGGCCCGAACCCCGTTCGTTAGGGGACAGCTAGCGGTCCAGAGACACACTCCAAGAGTACCAGAGGATTTCTCTAGTTGGTGCCGAGGCCATTCGTTGGGCCTCGGTGGCTCGGTGCCTCCCTACGGTGGGATCCCATTCGGATACTTTCCTGCGGTCTCGGACACGACTTTGGGCGTCCCAAGCATTTCGCTTGCTTAGGTCTCGGCCCCGTGTAGGCTCGCCCGTAGTCGCCCCTGACTCTGTTATCCTAGGGCGGCTGTCGAAACCCTTTGGGGTCCAGCCTTCGAACCCCTGGATCGTAATAGGCTCAGAGCCCAGTTCCTTCCTATGAAAGGAACAGGCCGCGGGAAATATCTTCCCTATCGGCTCGACCGCGGGTGGCACGCCTTTTGAGGTGGTTTCATGGGGAGGCAAAATGACACCTGCTACCATAGTGACCGAGCGCGACGTGATGGACGGGACGTAACTGTCCTCGCATTTAATGCGGGAGACGTGGGCGCGTGGGCCGCCGAAATCGGCTCGTGGTTAACCGCGCCGGACGGGGGGAAACCTCCCCGACTTCATTGCCCGTTCGTTTCGCCTCCTCCCTGCATAAATACCTGAAGAATCTCACACCTCCTCATATTACCTTGCCTGCATTAGCACCGCCTCCGTCGAGCCATCGCCAGAGCAGCGGGTGTTGGGAAGAAGAGGAGAGAAGAGCGAGCCTAGGGAGAAAGCGAGGAAAAAAACGAGAGCGTGGGAGGGAGAGAGCAAAAACTCACCGCCGCGCCTGATTCCTCCATCGCACCCATGGCTGGCAACGTTGTTGTTGTCAAGGCGGACCCTTGGGATCCGTCGGACGTCACCGAGGAGACGCTCCAGTCGCTTGTCGACGGTGGACTCCTCCGCCCGGTGACAGACCCTAGTAGGCCGGAGTGGATTGCTCCGTACGGCGAGCAGGAGCCGAGGCCCTACGACGGCTATGTCGTGAGCTTCGTCTCCTTCCACGAGCGTGGCCTCGGCGTCTCGGCGGACCGATTCATGTGGGCGCTCCCGCACTACTACGGTGTGGAGCTCCACAACTTTAATTCCAACTCCATCGCTCAGGCGGCTATCTTCGTTGCCATCTGCGAGGGGTATTTGGGGATCGCTCCCCATTGGGAGTTGTGGCTCCACCTATTCCGGGCGGGGCATACTACCAAGCCGACAGGTACGTCGGGTAAGAGGAAGGCGTCGAGGGCCGGAGGCTGCACTCTCCAAGTGTGTCAGGACCGCCTACACCTCTACATCCCGGCCCAACTCGCGTCCTCCAACTGCCGGTGGTACACGAGTTGGTTTTACCTCCGCAACGACGGCGGAGGACTTCCCCCCTACACCGGGCGGATTGTGGGGAGTTGCCCGGAGAAATGGAAGTGGGGCGTCCCGAAGGTCGACCAGCCCAAGCTGGAGCTGCTCCTAGAGGGGCTGGTGAGGCTGCGCAGCCGTGGCCTCACGGTCGCTGTGGTCTTGGCCGCCTTCCACCACCGGAGGGTGCTGCCGCTGATGGCTCGGCGGCGGCGGCTGTTCGAGATGAGGCCGGGTGACTCTGTTGAAGGCACCCGGATGTCTTCCTCCGCCCTCTCCGACGAGGAAATTCACCGTCGGGTGGGGGAGACGGTAGATGCAAAGTTGAGGGGTGGCAACCTGACCCCCATCACGATGCGACCGTCGTGGGGGTTCCTTTCACTGGTAAGTCGAGCGCCGCTGTGGACTCTGAGCCTCCTCAATCTCCCTTTATCCCTTGTTTCCTTATGCGCGCTTGTCGTTTCTTCAGGGGATGAGGGACGTGCGCTCCTCCTCGCCGCCCGTTCTCGAGGACGCGAGGCAGTGGGCGACCAACCGCGCTCACGCTGACGTGTAGAAGAAGCGAAAGGACGCTAAGGCGGCGAAGCGCATGAAGCACCTCCTTGCGCGTGAGGCGTTGGATAGGCGCCGCCGTCAGCAACGGAAGGATGGTCTCTCGTTGGAGGAATCCCCGTCGACGTCATTATCGACGGAGGCCTCAGACGGGAATGACAAGGGCGAGGGAGGGCGAGGTCCCCTAGACCACCTTCCTGACGTCGTGGAGGTGGCGCCCGGGGCGTCGGCAAGCAGCCCGGCACCCCCGGGCAGGGGAGGAGAAGCGGACTCGGGGCCGACGATTGCCCGCTCTGGGGTTGAGGCCGACACGCCCGAGGCGTGGTCGTTAGGCAAACGCATCGTCAGCCCGGTAAGCTCGGTGGCCATAGCGGAGCAGGTGGCGGTGGAGGCGACGCCACCGCCCCCGCAGAGGACCGAAGGGGTGCCGGGGTCCGCTGAGGACCGACCGGCGCCGATGGAGACGGATGCGACGCCACTGCCACCGCCTCCGCCGTTGCGGATGCGGTATGCCATGGCGAAGCGGGGGCCGCCCTGTTCCAAGTAAGTGTATTTTTGGTAGGGTCGTAATGTCTTCCGTTCGCTTTTTTGGTCTCGCGTTGACCTTGTAGGTTAATTTTCTTTAGTCGGAAGCGGCCTGCGGATGACCTCCCCTTGGCGCCCCTTAAGGCGCTTAAGGCGAGCCCTGGGTCCTCCGCCCACTGGGTGGCGGAGGCACAAGCCGCTATTCAACGCGGAGCGGTGTCGGTGAGGGTCGACCCGAAGGGACCGGCTGCCCATTGAGGGGTTGCCGAGGCAGCCCCTACACCGTCGGATGGGGCCGTCGTGCCCTTTGTTGCCGAGGCTCCCGGGGCCTCCGAGGCTGAGGCGATGGAGGCCACAGCGCCCACAACTACCGAGGCCACGATGGCGGAGGCCGGAGCCCCTGAGACCGCCGAGGCCGTGATTGCAGAGGCCGGAGCCCCCGAGGTTATCGAGGCCGTTGTGATGGCGGTGAGGCCGTCTGTGCAGGAGGCAGAGATGCAGGCGGCGGAAGCCTCGGCCGTGCCCTTGGCTCAGGGCCCGTTGTTGTTGCGGGAGAGCGCCCGGGAGACGGAGGTCTATCCGATCTCCTCCGATGATACTTCCCGGGCACGGGAGGTGGTCGGCGCCGAGGAGACCGATGCCGTGGAGCAGCCGGCGCCACTCTTAGACGGGGGAGGCTCGGCCCTCGTGCAGGTGCGACCTGAGCCTCGCGGGTAGGATCACCCGTACTGTGGCATAGCCGGGACGACCCTGAGGGGGAGCCTCTGTTCGCTCTTGAGGACACGGCCGAGGACGGGCGCTGGAGTACCTTCGAGCAGTACCGCTAGCTGGCGGAGCGGTCGCTACGGACGGCGCTGTCCGTGGTGGCCGACGAACTGCCTGGAGTCGCCCAGGTACGTGTTTTCCTTTCTCGCGTGACGTTGTTCTTTTCTCGGCTTTGTCGTAATCGACGACCTCTGCTCTGCCTTCTCAGGAGCTCGAGACCCGGTCCCTTGGGAAGTCGGTCTTCCTCCGGTGGGAGAGGGGAATCTGGGACCAGCTTCATCGGCTGAGGGGCCTTCTTGCCGATGCTAACGAGCTTCTGTCGGCACGAAGCGTGGAGGTGGAGGACCTCTGCCTTCGCTATGCCGACGCAAAGGTTGAGGCGGCCATAGCCCAGACGCAGCTTGCCCCCTTGGCGGCGCAGATCAAGGAGCTGGAGGAGGAGCTTACCCGCACCGTCAGCGATCGGGATGCCTTCAGATCCCGGGCTGAAGAAGCGACGGCCTCGAGCAAGGCCCTCGCCGAGCAGCTGGGGGTAGAGGAGAGTGCGCACCGGCTGACCAAAGGCGCTCTGAACGAGGCCCTTGCTGTGGTTGAGGCCTCGCAAATCAAGGCTGTGGTTCTAAAGGGGACGGTGGAGGGTGAGTTCGAGTCCCCTAGTTTTGTTTTCTTCTCCTTATGTTCGCTCCCTAACTTCCTTGTGTCACGCAGAGCTAGGGGGTGAAGCTTCCAGGGCGGCCGAGGCCTCTCAGGTCGAGGCCCAACGGTTGAAGGAGAAGGCCGAGGCCTGTCAGGCCAAGACCCGACGCTGGGAGCAGAAGGCCAAGGGTGAGTTCCGTGGGTTTCCGTCCCTAACTTAGGTTGTTCTTTCTCTTGCTTGACCTCATTCCATTGTCCACGGTGCAGAGTCAGAGGCGGAGGTGACTCGGGCCGCCGAGGCTTCTAGCGTGGTGCAGACGGTGCTCGAGACCGAGATCGGTGAGCACGAGGCGCTGAAACGTGCTGCCCTTTCCGCCTGCGAGGCCTTGGAGGTCAAGGGGGTTCAGTCAGGCAGCTCCCTTGGGAGCCGCTTGATTGCGCTGAGCAGCCAGATGCGCGAGCGACTCCGAGGGGCGCTGCACATGGGTGTCAAGCGGGCGATGGCTGTCATCTCCTCTCACTACCTCGGCGTCGACCTCCCGGCCATCAGTGATGGCTATGTTCTACCAGATGATGACGAAGAGGCCAACGCGGCGGTCGTGAAGCTGATGGAGGTGGCGGAGGGCCCTGGCGCGGCGTTGGCGACGCTCTTCGAAGAGTAGGTGGTTCCTCCCCTGCCATCTGCCGGTGCTGAGGGCCCCAAGCCTTAATCTGGGCCCCAGGGGCTATGTAAAGATAGAACAGGGGTTATTTTTGTATCATAATGTTTGTGGCCGTCGAGGCCCTTGTTTCTGAAGTATTTGTGTTTCTTAGTTGTTTTTCTCATGCTTCCGAGCCTTTGTCCTCTGTTGCTTCTGATCAGATTTCATTTGCAAAATACCCCTTTGGGGCCTAAGCCGTCCCTTGAGCGAGGGGTAGTGAGGGAGTGCCGTAGCCCGGGGGCGTAGGCCGTCTCGTGACTCTACCGGCCTCTTGCTTAGGAAACAGACCTTGGTCCGAGAAGTCTTTACAAATGATTCGTCAGAGCTTGCTAGGGACTTGGCGTAGGATTTTTTTGTGAAAAACAATTGAAGAATGGTGCATGGGACCTAGGGGACGCCTAGGGAGGGGTCCCCTATCTAGCCCCCGAGGGAGGCTTGGTTCTGCCGAGGCAGAATCGAGTTTCCCTTGCCGTGTTACTGTATTGCCGAGGCCTACGATGGGCTCGGGGGGTTTCTCGAAAAGTTAGACGAACTAAAGAACGCTTTTAATTGTACTTTGAGAAACGATATATACAATGCTTGGAAATTTAGGGATAAAAGCGACGTAGCTGTTCTATGTTCCAAGCGTTGGTGAAGACTTCGCCCTTCTCGTTGGCCAGTTTGTAGGTCCCGGGCTTCAGCACTCGGGCAATGATGTACGGTCCTTCCCATGGTGGGGTCAGCTTATGGCGACCCTTGTTGCTCTATGCTAGCCTCAACACCAGGTCGCCTACCTTTAAGTCTCGGCCTCGGACGCGTCGGGCCTGATAACGCCGCAGGCTCTGCTGGTATTTGGCCGAGTGTAGTAGCGCGACGTCTCGGGCTTACTCTAGTTGATCGAGGGCATCCTCTCGGGTGGTGCGGTTGCTTTGTTCGTTACAGGCTTGTAGCCTCGGGGAACCGTATTCTAGGTCGATGGGGAGGATGGCCTCGGCTCCATAGACTAGGAAGAAAGGCGTGAATCCCGTGGCTCGGCTTGGCGTGTTTCTCAGGCTCTAGATGACCGACGGGAGTTCGGCGAGCCATTTCTTGCCAAACTTTTTCAGCCGGTTGTGAATCCTTGGCTTGAAGCCTTGTAGGATCATGCCGTTGGCGCGCTCCACTTGGCCGTTGGTTCTTGGGTGTCCTACGGCCGACCAGGCCACACGGATGTGGTGGTCGTCGCAAAACGTCAGGAACTTTTTGCCGGTGAACTGCGTTCCGTTGTCGGTGATGATGGTGTTGGGGACCCCAAACCTGTGGATAATGTCAGTGAAGAACAGCACCGCCTACTCGGATTTGATTCGGTTGATCGGACGAGCCTCGATCTATTTGGAGAACTTATCAATTGATACCAGTAGATGGGTGTAGCCCCCGGGGGCCCTTTGCAGAGGCCCGACCATGTCGAGCCCCCACACGGTGAACAGCCATGTGATGGGGATGGTTTGTAGGGCCAGGGCCAGGAGATGTGTTTGCCGAGCGTAGTACTGGCATCCTTCGCAGGAGCGTACTAGCTTGGTAGCATCGGCGACTGCCATCGGCCAATAGAACCCTTGGCGGAAAGCGTTCCCTACGAGCGTCCGAGGCGCCGCATGGTGCCCACAGGCGCCTGCATGTAAGTCCTAAAGCAGGGCTTGGCCCGCCTCGGCACTGATACACCGTTGGAGGACACCTAAGGGACTTTGTCTGTATAATTCATCTTTGTAGAGGGCGTAGGTCTTGGCTCGGCGCGCCAGCCATCGCGCTTCGGTGCTGTCGTCAGGAAGCTCCCCTCGATCAAGCCAATCAAGGAACTGGACTCGCCAATCCATGTCCTGATCAGTCTGTGGAGGCTCGGCATTGACTTCCATGACCTCGGGCTCGGTCGAGGGGGTCTCGGCAGTAGAGGGGGCCCCGAGCTTTGCCGTGGGCTCCACAGGTGGGCCCTCCTCTGTTGCTGAGGTGTAGCCAATGGAAGGTTTGTGGAGGTCTCTGGCGAAGACGTTCGGGGGGACCGGGGCTCGTGCCGAGGCCATCTTTGCCAGCTCGTCGGCGGCCTCGTTGTACTTCCGCGCGACATGATTTAGTTCGAGACCGTTGAACTTGTCTTCTAGGCGTCGGACCAACTTGCAGTAAGCCTCTATTTTGGGGTCGAGGCAGTTTGACTCCTTCATCACTTGATCTATGACGAGCCACGAGTCGCCTCGGACGTCAAGGCGCCGTGCCCCAAGCTCGATGGCGACTTGCAAGCCATTGATGAGGGCCTCATATTCGGCCACGTTGTTGGAGGCGGTGAAGTGGAGCCGCACCATGTAGCGCATGTGTACTCCGAGGGGCAAAATGAAGAGCAGGCCCGCGCCTGCCCCGGTCTTCATTAGGGATCCGTCGAAGTACAGGGTCCAGCATTCCGTCTAAATTTGAGCGGGTGGCAGTTGGGTATCTGTCCATTCAGCCACAAAATCGGCCAAGACCTGAGACTTGATTGCCTTTCGAGGCGCGAAGGTCAAGGTTTCCCCCATAAGCTCGACAGCCCACTTGGCTATCCTGCCCGAGGCCTCTCGGTTGTGGACTATCTCGCCCAAGGGGAAGGATGATACCACAGTCACCGGGTGCGACTCGAAGTAGTGGCGCAGTTTGCGCCGGGCTAGGACCATAGCGTAGGCCAGCTTCTAGATGTGGGGGTAGCGTGCTTTGGTCTCGGAGAGCACCTCGCTGATGAAATAAACGGGTCGTTGGGTGGGCAGAGTATGCCCTTCTTCCTGCCTCTCTACCACTACGGCGGCGCTGACCACTTGGGTCGTTGCGGCGACGTAGAGTAAGAGGGCCTCATCCATGGCCGGGGGTATCAAGACGGGAGGATTGGTGAGTAGCCTCTTGAGTCTATCGAGGGCTTCCTCGGCCTCGGGGGTCCAGGAAAAACGTTCGGACTTTCTCAAGAGTCGGTACAGAGGCAAGCCTTTTTCGCCGAGGTGTGAGATGAAGCGGCTTAGGGCCGCAAGGCATCCCATGACCCTTTGCACTCCCTTGAGGTCTCTGATTGGTCCCATGCTGGTTATGGCCGAGACCTTCTCTGGGTTGGCTTCAATGCCGCGTTCCGAGACTATGAATCCCAAGAGCATGCCTCGGGGGACCCCGAGGATTGAGCTTGATGCCCTTCTCCCTAAGGCATTTGAAGGTTATCCTTAAGTCGTCGACGAGACCCTCGGCCTTCCTGGTTTTGACCACGATGTCGTCCACGTAGGCCTCGACGGTTCACCCAATGTTGTCGCCAAAGACCTGTGTCATGCATCGTTGGTACGTGGCACCTGCGTTTCTGAGGCCGAAGGGCATCGTGACGTAGCAGTACATGCCGAATGGTGTGATGAAAGAAGTCGCGAGCTGGTCAGATTCTTTCATCTTGATCTGATGGTAACTAGAATACGCATCGAGGAAAGACAGGGTCTCGCACCCTGCGGTGGAGTCAACGATTTGATCGATTCGAGGTAACGGGAAGGGGACCTTTGGACAGGCTTTGTTCAAACTGGTGTAGTCTACACACATTCTCCATTTCCCATTTTTCTTCTTGACCAACACGGGGTTAGCCAACCATTCTAGGTGGGACACTTCCTTGATGAACCCGACCGCCAAGAGTTTCTGTATCTCCTTACCGATGGCCCTACGCTTTTCCTCGTTGAAGCGGCGTAGGCGTTGTCTCGCGGGTCTAGATCCGGCCCGGATGTCCAGGGCGTGCTCGGCGACCTCCCTTGGTATGCCCAGCATGTCCGAGGGACTCCATGCGAATATGTCGGTGTTCACGCGGAGAAAGTCGATGAGCACGGCTTCCTATTTGATGTCAAGGGAGGTGCTGATCCTCAGAGCTCGGTCGTCGGGGCAGGCAGGGTCGACCGGGATGAGTTTGATGGTTTCCGCGGGTTCGAACGCCCCCGCGCGACGCTTGGAGTCAGGTACCTCGCCACTGAGTTGGTTGAGGTGGGCGATGAGGGTCTCGGCCTCTACAAGAGCCTCGGCATACTCGATGCATTCGACGTCGCAGTCGTACGCATGTTCATACGTGGACTCGACCGTGATGACACCGCTAGGGCCTGGCATTTTGAGCTTGAGGTAGGTATAGTTGGGCACTACCATGAACTTGGCATAGCACGGCCGCCCTAGGATGGCATGGTAGGCTCCCCCGAACCCGACTACCTCGAAGGTGAGGACTTCCTTGCGGTAGTTGGAGGGGGTGCCAAAGCAGACAGGAAGGTCGATGCGCCCGAGGGGTCATGTGCGCTTCCCTAGCATGATGCCGTGGAAGGGTGCGACATCGCCTCGGAGCCTCGACCGGTCGATCTCCAAGAGCTCTAGGGTGTTGACGTAGAGGATGTTGAGGCTGCTGCCTCTGTCCATCAACACTTTGGAGAGTCGGGTGTTGCCAATGATCGGGTCGACGACCAGTGGTACTGCCCGGGATTCGGAATATGGTCAGGGTGGTCATCTCGATCGAAGGTGATCGCCTCTCGAGACCAGTCAAGGTACTGGGGGTGGCCACCTTGACCGAAAAGACCTCTCGGTGTTCTCTCTTGCGCTGCCGTGCCATAAGGCACGCCGAGGGTCCACCGAAGATCATGAAGGCGTTGCATACCTCGGGGAACCCATCATCCTTGTCCTCGTCCCGGTCGCCGGCGCCCTTCTGCTTGGCGTCGACATCAGGGAGCCCAAGCCTGGCGTAGTAACGCCGCAGCATGGAGCAATCCTCAAGGGCGTGCTTGACCGGGCCTTGGTGATAAGGGCATGGTTTCTTGAGCATGTCGTCGAAAGGCCTAGAGCCTTTGGGGCCTCGGGGGTTCTTGCGTTCTACGGCCCTGACCAGATCAGCCTCCAGGACCTCCTACTTTCCTAGGCGCCCCTTTTTCTTTCTCTTAGGGAGGTGGGAGGCCGAGGCCGCGGGGGCCTCGTCCCTTCGCTTTCCCTTGGTGTCGCTGTCAGAGAAGATGGCACCGACAGCCTCCTCGCCCGAGGCGAAGTTGGTGGCGATGTTAAGGAGCGCAGCAGCGGTGCGCGGCACGTTCCGTCCTAACTCTCGAACCAGGTCTCGGCAGGTGGTGCCGGAGAGAAAAGCCCAGACAATCTCAGAGTCGCCAACGCTGGGCAACTCGGTGCATTGTTTCGAGAAGCGTCGGATGAAGTCTCAAAGAGACTCGTCTGACTTCTGGCGACAACTCTTAAGGTCCCAGGAGTTTCCAGGGCGCACGTATGTGCCCTGGAAATTACCGACGAAGACCCTAACCAAGTCATGCCAGTCGTGGATTTGATAGGGAGGAAGGTGCTCAAGCCAGGCTCGCGTCGAGTCTGATAAGAGCAGGGGGAGGTTGCGGATGATGAGTAGATCATCGTCCGCGCCGCCTAGCTGACAAGCCAGGCGGTAATCGGCGAGCCAGAGCTTAGGGTTGGTCTCGCCGCTGTATTTCGTGAGGTTGGTTGGCTGGCGAAATCGGGCCAGGAACTAAGCGTTGTGGATGGCTCTACTAAAGACCCGAGGGCCAGGTGGTTCGGGAGAGGGACTGCGGTCCTCCTCGCTGTCATAGTGGCCGCCTCGGTGCACGCGGTAGCCTCGGGCGGGTCCCTCACTGTCGTGGCACTGTCGTCGGCCGACCACCTCATGGTCACCCTGCGCCTCACGTTGGTTATCGACGCGGTCGTGGACCAGGGGGACCCTATGGGCTATCGGTGCTCGAGCGGGCTCGGGACGAACTGAGGCTTCCCTGTCCTGCCGAGGCGGTGCCGCGGGCAGGTTCGAGACGCCCCCGTGCCATCGAGAGGCAGAACTCTTGGCCTGCTGAACCGCGGCGGTCTCTAGGAGATCTCAGAGCTTGCCGTGGACCCGCCGCCCCTCCGTGGTAGAAGGCTTAGGCATTGCGCGAACCAGCATTGCCACAGCCACGACATTCTGGCTAGCGCGATTGAAGACTGGGGGTTGCTCACTTCCTTCGTCGTTATGGATGCGGTGATGTACGTCGAGGGCCCTCCATCGGGCTCCCCCGCCCTCGCCGCGACCTCGCTGTTCCTGTTCGAGAGAGTCTCAAAGCTGCTGCAGAAGGAGTTGGTCTTGCTCAACCTTGGCCTGGAGCTCACGGAGCTGTTCTAGGTCTGGGCGCTGAGGTCGCGCAAGAGCGACGTCCTCATTTCGTGCGGCCGGCAGGACATTTCGTGGGGGCGTGGCTACGCCCGCCCCTGGACGAAGTGTGGAACGGCTACCTGTCGGCCCATCCTCTTCGCCGGCCCTCGGCATCCTGAGCCCGACATGAAAGCACTCGCGAGTGGGGTCATAAGTGCCTTCATCGTCGGAGTCAGAGTAGCCGAGGCAGTAGTCGCTTGCGGCCAAGAACTGGCGCAAAGCCCCAGGATCATGGAGTCCGGAGAGATCCACCCTGGGCCATGCCCCGTCCTCATCCGAGGAGTCGGCGTGGGTGCCCAGGTCGAGAGCGAAGCGCAGGCGACGCTCCGAGGGATCCTTGTGAGCGGCAGTGTAAGAGTAGGCGTAAGAGGTGGCGGCATTTCTCAGCCCAAAAGGGTATGGGGATGGTGTCGTCGCCAGATTCCGCTCCACCGGGGTCGATTCTTTAGGGAGTGGTGGAGCGGAGCTTGATGACTGGGCATCGCCGCGTGTCACTGGCAATTTTCCTTTGTTCAAGCTTAGGCTAGACAGGTTCCCAGCCAGGGACCCTGTGCCAACAGCTGGTTGTGGGATATTGGCGGGGAGTGGCGTGCCGCCCCAGGCTCGCGTAGCGCCGGGGTGGCCTTGCTCGCGTCGTGCCTGGCGAGCACGGTGAGAGCGGCCGCCCGGGCGCCGCCTACGCACGGGCTGTCGGTGCGTAACTTCATCGTCGGACGGTGGGGCTCGAGGTGTAAGGAGTACCATGTCGTACTCATGCCCTAGAGACATGAACTCTAGGCTCCCAAACCAAACTACGGTGCCAAGACGCAATGGTCGTGCGGGGTCTACCATCCGGAACCTGCTGGGATGACGAAACTGACACGCAGCGCCCCCTACCTGGCGCCAACTGTCGGTGTTTCGGACCGGGGGGGTCCTCAACCGACTAGTGAATTTGTTCTGCGTGCTCCCAGTTCCAGATGGTGATGCAAAGAGACACAAGGTTTATACTGGTTCGGGCAATCGGTGCCCTACGTCCAGTCTGAGAGATCGAACTTATATTCCTTGCACCGAAGTGCTCGTAGTAGGGGGTTACAAGCTAAGGGAGAGAAGGAACTAGTCCCAGGTCTCGGCAGGGTGTAGTGCGGGCCATCTGAGACGTTGCTCTCAAGCGACCGGAATATGCGTGCGTGTGTTACCCGAGTCCCCCGTCTCCCCCTAAAACGGCCCAAGTCCTCTCCTTTTATAGCCTTAAGGGAGGACTAGGATGGTACATGGGCTAACTATACGGCATCGTGGGAACAGAGGCTGCGTGTCCGGGCCCTGTAGCCTGTTCCTATGGCGGTGTGGTCGTCAGAGTGGTCCGTCCTTGGAGCTCTGGAGCGGCGTGGTCGTCCCATCAGACTCTGTGCGTCGCGGGAACCCCGGGACTACCTCGGAGTGGGTGCGGTGGTGCATGTGCAAGCCACTGTGGGCGGACTGTGTGCAAAGTCGAGGCTTGGTCAGCACTGAGGCTGCGCCGTGGTGGAGGGGTCTCGGCAGGCATGATCCCCGAGATCGCCGAGACCTTGGTGTACAGTGCCGAGGCCTCGAGTGGGCGGCTGATCGTGGGTACAGTGTTAGGACACAGCGGCCGGTAATCCCCGCCGTACCCTGTCCCAGCCGGTATGGCGCCGATCGTGGACACAGCGTTAGGACACAGTGGCCGGTAATCCCCGCCGTGCCCTGTCCCGGCCGGTATGGCGCTGATGCGACCTCGGGTCGCGTCGGCCATTCTGTGGTGTTGAACCACCATCCGGCTGAGATTGCGGGAGTGGTTGAAGTATTAATGAGACGTGATGTGCTGTCGGGAGGTTTGATCGAGGCGGGGGGCGACGGGCTGCGGACGAGCCGGCCTAGAGCGACACGGAGAATGAGGCCTCGCGCAAGACAGAGATCAGACTCCTTTCTGAGGCCTCGCGCAAGAGGCCTCGCACGATACGGAGAATGCACCTCCTGCCGAGGCCTTCTATGGAGAGCCTCGGGCGAGGCGGAGACGGCGCTTCCTACCGAGGCCTTCCCTGGGGAGCCTCGGGCGAGATGGAGACGGCGCCCCCTGCCGAGGCCTTCCCTGGGGAGCCTCGCGCGAGACAGAGTTTGTTCTAGGATGCCAAGACCTCCTGCTCGAGGATCGAGGCGAGGTGGAGGAGGGCCCAGTGGGCTCGGTCGTGGCAAGTGAGGGGCCCACGACTTACCTTCTTGCTTTATTTATTTTTTAGATGGGATTTTAGCGACCTGTTTGATGTTTGCTTGGGGTACCGTGTTCTAAGGTACCCGACAGGCGTCAACTTAGACTAATTAAGTAATTATAATAGATAGTGAGATCATATACTAGTAAATAAACACCCAAAGGAGACCATATAAGATTCAAATAATTCCAATCTAGGCAAGTAAGACTGTAGGAGTCGGTGTTGGGTCAAACAGCAACACCGCAAGTAGACTGCCAGCTCCGCTAAGTAAGAAGTGTTTGTTATTAAGCCATTGCAAATTTGTGGTTTGATTACTTGTTAGTCAATTAAATATGTAGACATTGATTAATGACTAGTTAATTCGATTCAATGATAATGTAGATTTGAAAAGCTTCTTTAGTACTTGTAGAAATTCAACAAGTGGTATAGTAACTCAGGCTCAAGCACTCGAGACAAGCTAGGGGATTTAAAGCTAGATCTACTAGAAACAGTACAAGGTGTTGAACATCAAGAACCATAATCACATGAGCATGATGTCTAAGGAATTAATGGTTTCTAACCCAGATGTTCATCTTGTTTTTGATTTATATGCCTTCATGCATGTAGCAATGGAGCAATTCCATCCGGACGCTAGAGATGGTGTTAGGAGGGCTTATTTGGTAAAGGGTCCAACTAAACCTTTTGGTAATAACTTTCCTTGCAATGATTAATGCCATTTTCTAATTGATTTGTCTTTTAGATTGACATGTTTCGTACTACAATTCTCTTTTGAAACATGTATTATGTTGATTCCTCTTTTCAAAAGGTAACATTACTATTCTTTTTTTAGAGAAACTAGGGGGGAGGGGGGAGATGATCCCCACCTGGATATATTATCTCATAAAAGTTCATTTGGAGAGGGATGGAGGGAGTACATGGTAACATTTTGATTCTTGTTTGCTGTTCTTTAACTTTTGTTCACGATAGCAAATTTTGTAGTACGAGACAAACATTTTGTTCCTGCTATGGGAAGCGAGACTTATAGAAAAGACGGAAGAAGAATGTCTATTTATTTTAATATTAGGTATATCATGGTTAAAGTTAAAAAACAGCTGATGACCTAAGACAAATCTATATGAACTTATATTTGTTATCTCTAGGGTCTCTTCTCTCTCTCTCTCTCTCTCTCTCTCTCTCTCTCTCTCTCTCTCTGTCAGTCTGTCTGGAGTGACTAGTATAATGCCCGTGCTACCGCCATGACTTTATCTTAGGGATGCATATGAAAACAACCGAACAATGATTTTTTCCATAGTTCAACTTTTACACAATTTGTATTTTGAGCATGTATACAATCCAGGAAACAATTTTGCATAAGAAGGCATGATAAAGGTATTTGTCGCATTAACCATCTAAGTTACATTCTGCCTAAGTCCTTAAACATGACTTGGAGATCTTTAGGGAAGCTGTCAAAACATTCCTTAAACATGACTTGGTTTTATTATATAGAAATAAAGAAAGATACTAATACTTAATTAATAAACTCGAAGTGTACCTGTGTCTGTGGTCACAGTGCCAATGCCAACATGTATATCATTCCCATGTTCATCTGGTGTGATATTTTCCTTGTCCAATATAATTGGCGTGTTTTAGTCCATCTTGGAGTGATTGGTACCTGCATATATTTTTGTCAGTTGTACAAAAGTTGGTTTTATTATAGTAGAGATAAAGAAAGTTACAAATAACTTGAAGTATCCCATGGTCTGTTATGGTCATGTTAGCAATGCCAGCATGGCTATGATTTCTATGTAGGCAGTCTATGGCCTCACCTCAGTTTGCATTTGCGTCATTTTATATGATTGGTTTGCACAACGGTAATGGTGTAAATGTAAGTATCGAAGAAATTAAGTACCCGTGGGTGATGATGTGTGCACTGTTTTAGTCAAAGCACAAGAAGTGCTCGGTAGTCATGCTGGTACTCACATTGTTTCCTCTTCATCTGTTCTGTTTGTTCACTGGACATCTCAGCTCGACGAATCCGTTGTTGCATGTTTCTTTTCTCACTCTTCCGCGAGGCCTCATCTAAAGTGGCGTTTGGATATATATATAGGAAATCAGGAAGACACCCCCAAAAGTGTTGTAGATACATAATGAAAGCATACCTGTGATGTTGGTGATATCGCTTAGCGCATCGCATGCATCTCTCGGCGTAGACATTGCGAAGTACCAGCGAGGATCTTCAGCCGACAAAAGCGGCGGGCAGAAATAGAGTTATTATAGCTATTGTTAGAGAAATAGAGTTATTATAGCTACAAATTGATCATTCTTCAGGCAATTATCTTAAGTTATGTTACCTTGGTGTGCTTCTCCGCTGGGTGCAGGATGAAGCGACCTCAGGCAGACAGGATGCATAGTAGGTCGTGGCCGTTGCCGCCGTGGTTCGCGGCGCGTCGGACGTCGAGTGCCCCCGTCCAAGACACCGTCGAGGCGCGTGCTGATAAACATGAAACTGAAGCAAAATTTGTTGGGAATAAGTGCATCACAGCAATAACCTGATACAGTGATACACCTACTACTAAGGTTCACAGAAAGACAAGACAACCTAAAAAATCCAGATGTTGGAAATATATAAGGACATAATGAAGAATCTTTTTTGGCACACCTAATAAGTGATAATTATTGATAAGCTGACATGATTATGGACTCCATAGAAATAGGCAACTATCAAACATCCTGTGTTAATTAATCTGGATGCATGTGACGTTCCGCACGACCATGCATGGTGTCAGCGACCTGGATGCGATGACGAAGGTAGGCAGGAATGGCCGCCCTACGGCAGCGGCAGCGGGATCCACACGGTCGTCGCCTCTGACCGGCACGAAGCTGGACGAAGCCGTCTCAATTTAGGGTAGGAGATCGACCCTCAGCTCGTCGAACGTTGGTCGGCGCCGGGGTTCTTCACTCGCCTCCCTGGATCGGTGCGGCGTCGGGCAGCAGGGTTTACTCGATCGGCGCGACGGCAGCACGATGGATGCTGCGGCGGCGCGATGGCCGCGGGCGATCGGCGCGGCGGCGGCATCTCAGGTTTCGAACTGCGTTTTTTATTCGCTCATGATTACCTCGGTGATGATTACATGCTTCAATCGTGCGTGGTCTCTGATCGCGAGGCGTGAGATGGAGGGCGCGGGGCGGCGGGGGTGAGAAGCCTGGCATCACACATCAAACAGTGGCCGTCGGATTTGCTTTCGATGCTTTATTAGCCCTTGATTTTAACGAGGACGAATTTATGTGTGTATTTTCCTAGGTGCACAATGGTTGGAGGCTCTCAGTGGAAGACGTTTTCTCGGGAGGACCTAATATAATTTTGATTGGTCCATTATAGTAGAGACTACGAGACAACCATTATTGTTACCCTGTTATAAGTTGCTCTAACGTCACAACATTATTGGCAGTGGGGAAATGGTTTCGATCCTCCCATGCATGCATGTAAAAGGAAGCTAGGCACTAGTATGAAACCGTTCTGGGAAGCCTGATGCTTCCCGCGTCGTGCAGCGTGGTAATAGGATCGAATTCAAACGTGTAGCGAGGAGTTAAGCTGCCAACCATGGGCTGCGCGATGCAAGTACACTCTGAAAGTGCCATCCACTATATTCTCCCGGCCCACTGATGCCTAGCTACCAAACTATATAGCCTTGACCTATCTAGCCATCCATATCGAGTCATATGCCTATTAGAGGCATGGAAGTTAGCAAAGCTAAAATGCTCTTCACCTGCTAGTAGCTAGCGAGCTAGCTGGTCAACTGGTGGTTGTCCCTTTCCGGCCATGGATTTCTCTGATGATGCCTCTGCACAGTCTGCAATTCTGCATTCTTCTCTTCTCTTCCAGCACCAGCATGGTCGATGTAGAATCGATCGGATCATGTAGCCAGGCCGAGGTTGCATGCATGCATAGTTTATATGTGGTGGACGTCCCCACCAGTCTCCTGGTGTCCCTCCTGCGTGACATACATGCATGCATCATCGTGTCCAGTCCAATCGATACCAGCGTAGCGATGGAGATGCACGACTACGCATGCATGCGGTGATCCACTCAGCTGCCAGCCGGCCGGCCAATCGGCGGCGTCAACCCTTGTTGTAATCCTAGAGTCCGGTCCAGCCAGCCAACGGAATGTTACTGCACGCCGCATGTTTTTATAGTAAAGCTCTTTTGTTAAGTAATCGGTATGCTTATCTCTTTGTTTTAAATTATAAGTAATTCTGGGTTCTCTAGATATAAATCATACACGGAGTATCTATCTTGACATAGTGTATATACAACACATAGAAAGTGCGATATATGTACGTATCTTGATACAAAAGTCAAAAGGACTTACAATATGCTTCCTTTTTTTCGATCAAAATTGTAAGTCATTTTTACTTTTAAAATACATAACTTTTACTATGTTGATATATATATATATATATATATATATATATATATATATATATATATATATATATATATATATATATATATATACACACACACACACACAAGTTAAAACAATTTATATTTTGAAATGGAGGGAGGTGTAGAATGAGTGAGTACGTTTTACACTGACAACCTCTTCCATTCAGAACATAAAGGGGAAAAAAAACTTCTTGTCCGATCCAGTAGAGGCCAATAAGGTTTGTCTCCGATAACCGTTACCCAAAATACAAGATCCATTTTACGTTTAGGTAACGCTACAGGCAAAGGGTTCAATACCCATTTTTGGTCTTCTCTAACAATAAGAATAAAAAAAAACTTTCTGCAAATGGGTCTCCAAGAGAGAGGATACTCAGATTTGGGTTATAGCTCTCCTGACACCCAAAATGAGTCTTTCATATAGATACTCTATTGGAGGCTATAGGTATTATGTTGGAGACACATTTTTTGTTTGGATCTTCTGATGGGTCTCCTATTGGAGACAGCCTGCCAAGTGCCATATATATTTCGTCTGCTGGCCTGGTTTGCGACTGTAACCAAATTGAATTATGGGGTGTTTGGTTCTTTAGTCGCTCCTAAAATTCATGTCACATCGAATATTTAGATACTAATAAGGAGCATTAAATATAGATTAATTACAAAACCAATTACTGTAGCACCACGTTGTCAAATTATGGACTAATTAGGCTTAAAAGATTCGTCTCGTAAATTAGACGTAAGTTGTACAATTAGTTTCGTAATTAGTCTATTTTTAATACTCTATGCATGTATAAAACATTTGATGTGACAGAAATATTAGGAGCGCATAAAAAACCAAACACGGCCCTATACTACTGGCCTGGTTTGCGACTGTGACGACGACGATCCCTGCTACAGTGAGTCACTGACCATGCATGCACCAAATTGAACTATACTACTACTCTATATCCGATCGACGCCAACAAGTCGCCAAGTTTTCTTCCGTCCTCCATCTCCATGGGTGGATGCATATGAGCAGTGCAGTGCAGCAGGCTTCTAAAAAACTGACTCGTCATCGTCATCGTCGTCGCCATCTCGTCGTTCAATTCCTCGGTGCCCGGCGCAATACGGCGACTAGGCGCGCGTGGGTTGCAATGAGGCCTAATGTGCTGGGCAGCGACGGCCCACGGGCCAGAAACTCAGAACACCACGGTAGGAGCACCTGTTGACGGTTAGATGAGGGTCCGCTACGAGGCCGTATTCGGAAATGCTAGTGACTGGCCGTCCGTGACGGACGCCCGCACCCTACATTCCGTTTCACGCTCCACGCGCGGCTCACGTCGCCTGAGCGACAAGAGGGGAAGGAAGCACGGCGCCTCCGATTCGGAAGGATCTGGCCGCGGCGTTGTATGGATGCCTAGCCGGTGCCGAGAGAGACGATGTAGCAGAAGGTGGGGTGGGGGGGGGGGGGGATGAGAGATGCAACACCCGATCTACTTTTAAAACATCCAAATACAACAGTTGCAACATACGTGTGAAGGCAGTTGAAACACTCGAAAAACACTTAAAAACCATTGCAATCATACGCAAAATCCATATAAAACACATGCAACGTATGTGTGAAACATATGCAATATCCAGATAAACACACTTGCAACATGCGTCCGGAAAAACATATATGAAGCATACCTCAGAAACATCTAAAACACATACACTTGCAACATGCCTTTGAAACAATTACAACATCCTACGATCTACTTTTGCAACATCCATATGAAACAAATGCAATATGCATCTGAAACGCCTGAAACATACATATGCAACATAGGGGAGGGGAAGGCTGGCCGGTCGATTCCGACCGTCGGGGTGGGGTGGGGGGAGCTCGGTCGCCAAGGTGAGAGAGGGCATCGTCGAGGGTGGGGAGGGCATCGCGCTGGGGCGGGGTAGAGCTGCCAACTCCCCTACAACACCGCCGTGCCACCTCCATGGATCTTGCTCGTGCTCCATGGATCTTGCTGGGGTGGGGAGAGGGCCACTGTATCCGTGGACGTTGGGCGCTCCCGGTGGGTGAGGATGCCGGGGTGGGGGAGCACGTGGCCGTCGACCAGGGAGGTAGCCATGGCCGCACGTTGGGGTAGGCGCGGGGCGCGAGCGCGGAAGGGAGGAGGAAGCGAGGGACCGGGTGCGGGAGCGAGCGGAGTGAAGCGTCCGTCCGTTTCGGACATCTTAATTGGAGCATTATCGGGGCGTATTTGGTATAACTTATAAGTTGTTTGTAATAAAGTAGACTGAATATGAAAACTCATGTTCTTTTGTAGGTTTTTCTGGCCATAATTGTCCCCACAACCTCCTTTGTACTAAGGCCCCGTTTAGTAGGGCTCCTTTTCGACTCTGGCTTCGGCTCCTCTGCAGAGGCCCTACCAAACGTTTAGTAGAAAGAACCGTTTTTTTACGAAAAAAGGAGTCAGAGCCATTTTGGAGGAGTCACAAATTTTGGATCCTCTAGAGGAGCCCTCTCAGACACACGCTAAGATACAATACAGAAGCTGAGTCTAAACTAGCAGACAACATTAGAATGTTATTTTTTAGGAAGGACCAAAGGAGAGGAGCCCTACCAAACGTTTACTAGGAGGAACCCTTTTTTTTAAAAAAAAGGAGTCAGAACAATTTTAGAGGAGTTACAAATTCTGTCTTCTCCGGAGGAGCCCTCAGACACGCCCTAAGATACAATACTTGTAGGTATTTTCGGATCACCGACGAGCAAATTTGTATTTGTGCGTCTAGCTCGGATGGTGTGCTCAGAGGACGCAAGGGTTTATACTGGTTTGGGCGGAACGTCCCTACGTCTAGTTCGCTACTGCTCATGTTACCAGCACTTGATTTGCAATAGGGCTTACAAACAGGCGAGAGAGGGAGAGGATCCCAAGTCTCTAATGGAAGGAGTGGACGGGTGTCTTTGGGGTCGGGTAAGACGGAGCCTGCACCCAAGGGGTCGGGCGAGACGGAGCCCGCGGCCTTGGGCGAGACGGAAACTGCGGCCTTGGGTCGGGCGAGATGGAGCCCGCACCCAAGGGGTCGGGTGAGACGGAGCCCGCGGCCTTGGGTGAGACGGAAACCGTGGCCTTGGGGTCGGGTGAGACGGAGCCCGCGGTCTCATGGCCGGGCGAGATGGAGCCTGCGGCCTTGGGGTCGGACGAGAAGGAGCCGTAACCAAGGGGTTGGGTGAGATGGAGCCCGCGGCCTCGAGGTCGGACGAGACGGAGCCACGGCCTTTGGTTGGACGAGACCTTTTAATACGTCTTGCTCCATCCGAGGAAGTCAGCGTGGACGCTAACTTCCTTGCTTTAGGTATCCCTAATATCGATACCCGACAATACTGAAGCTGAGTCTAAACTAGCAGACAACATTAGAATGTTATTTTTTTAGAATGACCAAAAGAGGTAGCAACTCTTATGTATTTTCTTTACGTGCTAAATGGTTTGTAATATTTGATAAATCTGTGGTTAAAAAAGTAGTAGCATTTAAAGACAAAAAATCCATATATATGGCTTTTAGGAAGGAGTATGCACTAAACGGTTTGATCTGATATTGATTAAAGACAAATCTGGAGTATATAAGGTAAATAGTTTGATCTGGTTTTGATCAAAGTTGTTCAGTAGTAGTACTATGAGGGCAGTCCCAATGGTGTATTGATGATAGTTTCTATTCTCATTAAATAACTTGTCACGTAGGCAAAACACTGATATGTCAACGTAATTAATGGAGAAAGAGAGCAAAAGTCATAGAAATGTTTTTCTTATGAAGAAATCAGGTCTTCTCTTGACTAAATGCACCAAGAAACCATAAAATCGTCATTGAGGAGAAACCACCGATTTTCAGGGGGCTCATGCCGCACTTCTATTGGAGGAAGAAGATAGAGTTGGAAGAGAGAAAAAAAAAATAATTATTACTTATAGAAATCATAGGTTAAAAAACAGTATTTTTTTTACGATATCATGTACTACATAAAGGACTGCCCTGAGAGAGTGGTGGCACAGGCACAACAGTAAGTAAGGATTCGCGGGCTGCTGCTGCTGAAATAGAGACAGGCAGCAAGCACAAGGCCATCACATGCTTGTCCAATCCTGTTCCTCTGCTAGCTCATGATAGTACTACTACCACTATCATCAGCACAGTAGGTAGACTAGGGCCATGTTTAGATCACCTCCAAATTTTAAGTTTTTTTATTTTCTTCGTCACATCAATTTTTGAACGTATGCATGGAGCATTAAATGTAGATAAAAAAATAACTAATTACACAGTTTGATTGTAAATCACGAGACGAATCTTTTAAGCCTAGTTAGTCCATGATCGGACAAAGTTTGTCAAATACAAACGAAACGTGCTACAGTGTCCAGATTACAAAAATTTGCAATCTAAATGAGGCCTTGAAGTTGGAACATGCAGGCGTCCCATTCCTGTAGTTTCATTCCCTACCTGGCTGCCTTTACTTGTCTTTAATTTGTCGGGATTAGCGATGCCGAGAAAAAAAATGTTTGTCCACTGTAGCTCTCACTTCCTATATCTGAAACTGAATTCGTGTGATTTATATAAAAAAAAACTCGACTGGTGAGGGAAGAACCGCCCTCACGGCATTGTCATAGGAAGGGACCGTATGACCCCGGTCGAAAAAACCCCCGAACTCTGGCACATACCCCGAAGGGCCGAGTGAACCGGGACATATCATCATGCCGGCGGCACCAGAGGCACACCGCAGCTGACGCAGTCACCAGGTTCGCGTGCACAGCGAGGGGATTTTTTTTGGGTGGGTACCGAAAATTCTTCCCCCACCGGGGCTTGAACTCCGGTCGGCAGGCTGATGCATATCCTTACATAATTTGACTAGTTGGAACAGGCAACGTTTGCGGCTGCAGCATGCAGCTTCCGGACGCTCGCTCGTCAGTGGGTCAGACAACTGAACTGAAGCTTTCTCAGTTCTCAAATGGAAGAAGGCCTTGCTGATGACTCACAGCACGTTGATATACCTGTCCATCAACTGCCTAATTAAACACTGCTGGTTGCATCTGCATCTGCATGATGATAGAGAGTCTTGGGCTCTGTTAATCTTTTGTTGTGTCCACTGTCGGACTTGACCGCAACAATTGAATAGGTTGCGATGCGATTGTGACCCTCTGGTCAGCGCAATACAGCATCTGCCGCTCCTCCCCATCCATATTTTTTTTCTCGTTTCCTTTCCAAGTCTTCTTTCCTTCGTACCCACTAAAACGAACTAGTAGCTAGGACCAAACAGTGTGTTTTACTAGTCTTCGTCGCAGCAGGAGGCTAGAGTGAGTTCGTTTACTTCATGGACTGACTGAATCGTTTCTGCATGCATGCATTTTTGTCAAACTGATCCATCATCCAATATTTGTCTCCCGGTCAGAGTAATTCAACTCCAACCCTCGCTGTCAAACTCAGACCGATCCATCCATCCATCAGCCAAAGTTAGTTTGTCTCCAAGCCAGCAGAGTAATGCAATGCTTTCTGCTGATCTTCTGATGGAGCTGGCAACAGCCTGATGGCGAAGACCGTAACTTCATCAGTGCTTCTTCACCTGGCTAATACGCAAGAATTAGCTCACTAACAAACACCACCGATTGATTGTGCTGCTAACTGAATTCCCTAACTTCTTGTTCCTCTAGAAGATCCATCCATCGGTCATGCTCTGCTAGCTCATCGCACGCAAAACGGCCGGCATGCATGTCCTTTTCTGCATGGACCTCGCATTGAAACTTGAACCACCAACTCCTGCAATTTTCTTCCCCATAAACACATCTACGATGCCTTCCTGAAACTAATTACCCAGTGGGCAGTTTTATATGAATCGCCGCTCACCTAATGCTATCTCCAACAACAACACCCAAAATACAAGATCTATTCGTCCTTTAGGTATCGCTACAGGCAAAATGTTCGATATCTATTTGGCATCTTCTCCAACAACAAGACCCAAAATAGAATCCTTTCTGCAAATGTGTTTCTAGGAGGGAGGATGTCCATATTTAGGTTATACCTCTCAAGCAACCCAAAATAAGTCTTCCGAATAGATACTCTGTTGGAGGTTGATTTTAAGTATCTTGGTACAAATTTTAGGTTTGTATGTTCATATGGTTCCTTGTTGGACCGTGTAACACGCAAAACAGCAGCACTAGCAGCTAGCGCTCTGCATCACACAAGTCACAAGTCAAGACGTCGTCCTGAAAGAATGGCTGGCAGTACGAACTCTGACAAATTCGCATAACAATGCATTATCGGCGGTAAGTAAGACCTCACATCATGCAGCCGCAACATTTTGTCTCCATGAACAAACAAAATGCTGTCTCGCGTCACTTTTTTTTTTTTGACTCGAATTACCCTGTTTGTTTGAACGATGTCACCTGCATTTGACTGCACATACATAGGTACCAGTTTTCTCTGAACTTGTTGGTATGGTATATATCTAGCATGTTCGGCTGATGCTGATACGATCATATATGATCGTGGATTATTACTGCTGATTGATTTGGTGTAGGAGAAAAATATTGTTGTGACTGAAAATTTACTATCGTTTACAACCGAGCGAACAGGCCGATCAGCAGCCTGTTGCAAGCAAGCGTCTAAGCTGCTGGGGCCCACGTACGCCTAGATCGAGCTGCACCAGATTGCTGCGCTGCTTGCATTGCATTGCTGCCGAAAGATGCACCGGAGTATTAAACTGTGCTGGACATGACCCTTGTATCTACGCATGCATGCATTTGAACATGGAATGGAAAGGTCTAATTCTAAAGATGTGAAAGCAATTCGGGTCAAAGACGACGCTTGCAGCTTGGAAGCAGGCTGCAGACCACTGTGGCGATACTTGGGAATTAGGGCACTTATCCATCCATCGCCCATCATTTTCATGCTTGCCGTGGTAATGTTTGTTTAGTTTGGATTATTAGCAGCTAGCTATAACTGATCAGTTCCATGCAACACTCGGTGCTTGTCTTTCTGAATAAGATACAGTAGGTTGAAGTTGAATTATATGCCATATAAATATACGTCCTGTTCGTTTGGCTTATAAGTTATACTTCTTCAGCCAACGAACGGTATTTTTCTCTCACAACAAATTAGCCAATAATACTTTCAGCCATGACTTATCAGCCAAACGAACAGGCATTAGCCACCGGTGGCAGTAGGACTACAGTCAATAGCAACGTGTGCGCAGACATGTGATCTATTAACTCCAAATGAACGGGAAAAAATCGGTGGAAACTGTGTGTCCTTATTGAGCAGCCGCTGGCACTTGCTGCGGATTCATAGGTGTGTTCATACACAAGCATCCAACACCTTAGGATCTATTAATTTTTCTCTATTTCCAACTGCTTCTTTTGAATTTATGCAGTCCCTTACGTTGGATGCTTGCATATAGACATGTGTCGTGAATCCACGACAGACGCCCATGGTCTCCTCGCTGATCCTTCCCCATGGTCACTACAACATGTCCCATTACAGGAGGCGTTTTGTCAAAGGCATTTTTTTTAAAGTGCCTTAATTTATTGTTGTATAAGGGCATTTATTTTAAAAGGCCTTTAAAAGTATATTTTTAAAGGCAAAACTAAAAAACGCCTTAAATAGGGCGTTTTATAAAAAATGCCTTAATTACTTGCAACCTTTCGAGGCGTTTTTACAGAACGCCTTTGCTGTACTTGGATATACAGCTCTGTTTGAAAACGAGAACTCCTACTAGTCCATTACGTAATGCTGTACGTGCGCATACAGCCACGTATATTCAGTTTTTTTTATTTCGAGAAAACAAATGCTGGAGACCCCTGCATCCCTCTCGGCCCCGGCCCAGCTCGTGATTGAAGGACGACGCGGCCCTCCCCGTATCCCTCCCGTATTCTTCCTGTATCCTCCCCATATCTGTCGCAAAAAAAAAGCTTCGCCCCGTTATCCGGGCGGCGAGATTGTTGGGTCCGCGAGCTCGCTGACGAGGAGGTCCTCTATTCAGGGTTCAAAATTTCGGCGAAATTTCGCAAAATTTAGTAATTTCGATGGTGGCCGAAAGAAAAATCCGAAATTTTATAATACACTAATACATGTGTTATATAACTTTAGACTTAATTTTTTATTGTTTATATTGCATATTTTTGTATTCAATAGATGTGTAGTCATAAATCATACTAATATTTGTTTAGATTTAAATGTTTTTTTTAGAAAAAACATACTTCATGTGCTAGTCTCTAAAAAAATTTCGCCGAAATTTCGGCCGAATTTCGTGAAATTCGGTAGTTTTGGTGGTGGCCGAAATTTTTGCAATACCGAAATTGAAAACCCTGCCTCTATTACATCCCGGTCTGAGGCGGCCGTGAGTGCTCGCGAGCTCGCCAACAAACAGAGACGAAGCCAGAAAAAAATTTAGAAGGGGCTGAACAAAAGAATAGAATCTTTTTTATTTTCTCTTAACCTTAGCCCCTTAACCATGTGATCAGGATCGGTTGGGGGACGTGCCCAGAATCGGTAGGCCCCCCCACCCCCACCCCCCGTCGCTGCCGACAAGGAGGTTCTCCACTGCAAACCTCCGTTATCAATCGCCGCCACTGCCCTTTGCCGAGGTCACCGTGCCCTTACTGCTACAACTACTAAGGCTCCTCCTGCCCCGGCTCATGCGCAGGTCAGCGACTACATCCAGTCCAGTCTGCGCTTAATCTGGTTCACTTTGTTGAATCTATGAATGCCAATGTCTCATGCTCACCAACCTGTTTGTGAAAATGCTTATAGAAAGTGTCACTCTAGATCATCTCCAATATCTCCATTGGTTAGGATAAGGACCATGGAGGTTGAGCCTCGGTTTGTGTGTCCATCACTCTTCCCCTTGTCTAGACAAACACTAGGTTTGTGAGCTTGTCTGAATAGTACTGGCATGCTTAGATAGTGTGCACTGTAATGTACTACTACATGATTGAAATTTCTTTGGCGGTCATGGAATATCTAAATATGAATCGAAGCTGTAGTGTCCTGATGTTTGCTAATAGATTTCTTAGATATCTGGTACTATCAATGCCTGATGTTTGCTAATAGGCCACTGGTCATGGAATAGTCCTTGGTTAGATATCTGGTAGCTACACTCTGAAAGGAAACCAATACAGTAGAAAGGAAGGGAGTAGCTACACTCTGCAAGTAGAAAATGATCGAGCACTAGTCCATCCTTAGAATCAAATAAACACTTGCTTGTTTAGCAGAAGCTTTCGAAGAAGAAGATATAGGATGAGCGCACTCCCAGCTGATGAGTGATGAGATCCTGCTCCACTTCCTGGAGCGCATATACAGTGTTCCAGGCCAGCACACTCTCCTGGTCCTCGTGATGGGCTCATCTCCCTCGCTCGCTCGCTCTCTCATGACCGCCTACACAGCATCTCTCCCCTAAATTGAGTAACCTCAGAGATGTTTGTCTCTACAACATTTTCGTTGTGTGACCTCAATTGGACTGACTATATATGTTTGTCCTTGAAGCTGAGTGTTCTTGTTGCCATCAATTGTAACACTTCCTTTGCCTTCTGACTTTATCAGACTAATTTGTGGAAGATGTCTCGGTGCTTTGTAATTGCCTAGAAAGAAGTCATGGTTATCTATAATAAACTGCAATGGATAAATTTAAGCTGACCATACTTCGGTCATGCAATTTTATTCCCACAAAAGCATAACAAGTAGGCCACCGGGGGACCATGCATGCATCATTATATTATTTCATTACTACAGGAGTAGTATAGTATTATATATTATTATACACGTACTAGTACTAGCTATCTTCCTCTTTTAGCAGGATGGGATGGGATGGGTGCTGGGTTAGTGCTGCTGATGCCTTACTTAATTTGCTCAGATTAGTGATAAAGATGCCATGACAGTTGCGCCGGACTCCAGAAGCGTCGTCTGCTGGATTCAACTTTGAAGTATAATAATATAATAGGCCGGTAGGCGCGCTTCGCCGCGCCCGTAGGGGATGAGCATGACAGCGTACAGACAATCTTGTTGGGAGCATTATCAATGACAGAATTTGGGTTAGCTTGATTTAAAAAATGAACGCAAGTGCTATTTACAGCTCATAAAGGAGTTCATGTTAGTAGATCTGTGGAATACCGAACAAATTTCAGGCCAACATCGACCGCATATATTGTAGCCATAGAACTATATTAGGTAACATTATACATTTGCCCCACTCTACTCCATAATCTTCATGTGATTGAAAGTTTGGAATCTGTTCTTATTGCAGCCGTGTGGAACTCAGATCATGGCCATGTGCTTGACACCTGCAAGGATAGCTTGAAGAAGCTGCAACTAGATTATCTCGATCTCTATCTTATTCACTTCCCAGTAACTACTAGGCATACAGGTAAGTTCCTTGCCCTTTGCACAATATTTAGAAAGATTCAATGGGTACCTCACAGAAATGTGTATTTCTGTAGGAGTTGGCACAACTTCTAGTGCTCTTGGTGATGATGGCGTGCTAGACATTGATTCCACTATTTCATTGGAAACAACATGGCATGCAATGGAAGAACTTGTTTCCATGGGGCTGGTGCGCAGCATTGGAATCAGGTAAACCGAACCGACAATTTTCTCTGTTTTGTTAGCACCAGTTTGACATTTGAGATATTTAGTCTTGGCAAGCTTCCTTTGTATTATGATTCATTACATTGGCAAGCTTCCCTTTTGTACTAGGAATATTGCTGGTGCTGAAAGCGTAGTGTAGTTTCGAAATATCCTGAATTGGAGTATAATAAGTCTTACACTAAAATTTTCTTGCTGCAACTTTTTCCATGCTTGGCGATTTACTTTTCATGCTGGCGAAGTCACTTTTTTTACAACAATAATAATACTATCAACCATCACAGCGCATACCCCCTTGGGTGGCTCCATTGGCAACACTGAGTGGTTCGGGTCGGTCTCGTGCCTCGACGACCCTGTCATCAAGGTGGTGTCATTTCAAACAGGAGTACATTTTGTTTGGATACTTTGCAACCAGCTCTAGACTATCAACCATCATCCTTGTTTAACAAACAGGAGTACATTTTGTTTGGGTACTTTGCAATATCATCAGTTCTGGTGCCAATGTGATCAGCTAACTTGGCGTTGTGGCAGCAATACAATTTGCAGAGCTTGGCTGAGAAGTATGGGAAGATGCCGGCGCAGCTTGTTCTCCGGTGGGGTCTGCAGCGTAACACGTGGTGATCCCCATGACCTCCAAGGCGCAGTAATACATTAGCACACCACTTTATATACCTTCACTCATTGGGACATGTTTGGTTTAAAGCAGGAGCATTTGCCAAGTGAGGACAGGATCTTGCATATAGTATGTATGTAACTGTGATGTGAACATGTCAGGCTTTTTATCTCTCTTAAAGGGAGCAATGCAATCCGGTCACAAATGTAACTATGTATGTCTGCAAGATTAAAATGTTTGGAGTATATAGTGTTAACGTGTGCTCTTATTGATTCATTCTCGAATGGATTGTGTCGATTTTATATTGCTAGCAGTTCCATATGGATAGCTTGATTTTGGAGGCATTTCTAATAATGCCTCCATTAATGTTTGAATGCGTTGTACAGAATGCCTCTAAATAGTATTTTAGGCCGTCAGAAAATGTCTTTAAATGTTGATATTAAGAGGCATTTTGAAAAAAATGCTTCAAAAGACCTTTTACTTTCATGTTTTAGATGGCATTTTAATAAATGTCTCAAGGACGTGTTGTAGTGGGTAGGCCACCGTGTAGCATTGTCGTCTGTTTCGAGCGGGGTGTATTGATAATCGCCTAATAAACTAGGGATTCACAAATAAAATTACTATATTACTACACATGCTGGCGCTTTCAAGGGGCTTGGAGGCATTCGTAAATGCCTCCCATAATGGGACGTGTTGTAGTGGGTAGGCCACCGTGTAGCATTGTCGTCTGTTTCGAGCGGGGTGTATTGATAATCACCTAATAAACTAGGGATTCACAAATAAAATTACTATATTACTACACATGCTGGCGCTTTCAAGAACACGTATGAAACCATTGTTTGCTAAAGTTTCGCCGCAATTAGCATGGCTTTTCAGATAGTCTAAGCATCAGAATACTAATTAGTCCAGGTTGATGCTTGCTTAGTAGTGCTAAACTTTCTCACCCAAAGCGTTCCGATCCCTTTTGATTTAATCAGAATACGGAATCCCAATCATGCAGTCTCTTGCATGTGTGTTCCTCCATTTCTTACAACACGAGTAACTAAGATGCTTTAATTTGATGCAAAGTATATATAAATTAAACAGATATTCAACAATCACATGGTGTTAAGAAGTTTGTTTACATATATAAAACTTGCCGTCATGTAGAAGCATTGGTAGCTTTGCTTTAGCATGGGAACTTGAAAACATGCATGGTGGTGAAAGTAGGAACAACTAAGAGGAAGTTTCTTGCAAAGGTAACTTGAGCTTTGTAATAAAGCTATAGCAGCATGATGGCGACTAACTAGGAGATGAAAAGGTAACGCCGCACTAATTCTTATCTTGTGCTGCAGTTCCAACCCCTCTTCTAGTTGAGTTATTTATATATACACACACACTCTGATGATGATTCTGGCGAACTGCACAGTTACGTTCTTTGCTGGTTTGGAGAGACGAAAGCAAACTTAAATTGAGCTCTGCAACGGTCGATCTGCGCCCTGAGGAAACTGATGTTGGGAATATGTTCTGTCCTTTTTTTTTCTGAGAGAGAAGAAGCTACTAGCAGATTTCGACAAAAGTAGGAAGATGAGCATATACTAATTAAGTCTTTTCGACATGTGTCATATTACTTCCCGGTTCCTTTCACTTGGAACTTGGAACCAAGTACTACTTGTATAAACAATTCAAGATCAGTTGTTAGGAGAAAAGTCTTCTTTATTTCCACTCGAATCGAAACAAAACAGAGAACAACAACACAAGAAACCAAAGCATGCATTCATGATGGTGCAAATTAATTAAACAAGCCAAAGGAAAGCAACTCTAATGTTATTGTATCGTATATGTACACTAGCTTAGCTAGGAGTATGATCATATCAGTAGTACGTGTAGGATCGGAACCACATCTAATCTAACAACAACACGTTGCCTTGTCTTAAGTGAGCGCTAATCATACCAACAAACATGTTGTTGCTGCTTTAAGGAACATGTTCTTGAGCCTGTCCTACTACCAGAATCCTCAAATTTGCTGAGTGTTTTTATGTTTGTCGAGTGTATTCCCTCGGGCACTCGGTGAACAAGTTCTTTGCCGAGTGACGCGCTAAAAACACTCGGCAAAAAAAAAAAACACTTGACAAGCAGGATGTTTTGCCAAGTGTCAAAATAAAAATACTCGGCAAAGAGGTTGTTTGCCGAGTGTTAAAAAAATACATTCGGTAAAGAAATAAAAATCTTTTTTTCTGGAAAAGAAGGAGAAGAAAAAAATGAAAAAAAAACTTTGCCGAGTGCTCAGATCTAAAACACTCGGCAAAAAAAAGTAGGAGAAGAAAAAAATTAAAAAAAACTTTGCCGAGTGCCCCATCTAGGACACTCGGCAATAAAAAAACCTAACCGCGTCCCCAGCACTCCACCCGCGCCCTCCCGTCCCCACCCCTTCTCTCTCCTCCCGCCCCCAGCACCCCCTCTCCTCCCAACGGCGCCGCCTCCCTCCCCTCCTCTCCCGGCCGCTCCCTTCTTCCCCGCCCCTCCCTTCTTCCCCGGCGCGGCCTCCCCACCGGCGAGATCCGGCGGCCGGTGCCGCCCGCTCCCTCCCTCCCTCCCCCAACGGCGAGATCCAGGGAGGGACCCCGGCGGCGCACCCCAGGCGGTGGTGGAGGGGTGGCCCGACGTTGCGGGCGCGGCACGGATCCATGGCGTGGCGTCTCTCTCCCTCCGGCGGCGCCCTCTCTCCTCCCTCCGGTGGCGGCGTGGCACAGGGAGGTCGGACCCGGTGGCAGCGCAGCGCAGGGAGGCCGGATCCGACGACGGCGTGGCACGGGGAGGGCAGATCCGGTGGTGCCCTTTCTCCCTCCTGCGGCGCCCTCTCTTCTC
This sequence comes from Miscanthus floridulus, assembly GCF_019320115.1. Taxonomy (NCBI): domain Eukaryota; kingdom Viridiplantae; phylum Streptophyta; class Magnoliopsida; order Poales; family Poaceae; genus Miscanthus; species Miscanthus floridulus. The sequence goes on along the minus strand of NC_089582.1, from coordinate 149,752,107 downwards.
TCTCCCTCCGATGGTGGCGCGACATGGGGAGGCCGGATCCGGTGGCGGCGTGGCGTGGGGAGGCCGGATCCGGTGGCGGAGCGGCGCGGGGAGGCCGGATCCGGCGGCGCCCTTTCTTCCTCTGGCGGCACCCTCTCTTCTCTCTCCCTCCGGTGGTGGCGCGGCGCGGGGAGGCTGGATCCGGTGGAGGCGGTGGCGGGCCAGCGCCGGTGCGAGTGGGGTGGCTGGATCCGGTGGCGCCCTTTCTTCGTCCGGCGGCACCCTCTCTTCTCTCTCCCTCCAGTGGTGGCGCGGCGTGGGGAGGCTGGATCCGGTGGCGGTGGTGGCGGGCCAGCGCCGATGCGAGCGGGGTGGTCGGATCCGGCGGCGCCCTTTCTTCCTCCGGTGGCTGATGCTTTTTTTATTTTTTTTCAAAAAATGTTTGCCAAGTGTTTTTGGGGCACTCGGCAAAGTCTTCGCCGAGTGCCCCCGAGTGCCCGACGAAAAACACTCGGCAAAACAGCGTTTGCCGATAAACCAGTTGCCGAGTGTAACACTCGACAAACGGTTTGCCGAGTGTTTTGGGGGCTTTGCCGAGTGCCTCCTGTATCCGGTAGTTTACTTGCTCTTTTCAGCAACGTGTGCATCTTTTTTTTTCTTTTTTTTTTGGTTAAGCGAATAAGGCTATGGCTCCCTCGTGTGTCAGATGTCTGCCTTTTTCTATCTCTGAATGTTCATTGCGCATGGTGCCAAAAGACTAGCTCATACTCCATGGGGTGCCAAAAGACTTTAGCTTATATACACCATCTATCTCCGAATGTTCATAGTATGAGTGAACTTCATCAGTAGATGGTGTCCTAAAAGATGGTTTGCTTAGTGAGTAGTGACTAGTATATACTTCTTCAGTAACAGTAACAAAACTTGTTTCTAATCCAGTATTAATTTCACTATGGATACTTTTGCAGAGAGTTGCTTGTCAAGGGGCGATTGACCTATATCATATGATACTTTCTAGTTTCTATATATATATATATATATATATATATATATATATATATATATATATATATATATATATATATATATATATATATATATATATATATATATATATATATATATATATAATCCATCTATGTCTATCTAGCAGCCTCCAGATTTGGAACACGTCTGAAAAAGCGGAGCCGGAGTTGAGCACACACAAGCAAGCATGCATTGCAGGTGCGCGATGTGGGAGAGCAGCTTTATTTCTTTTTGCGCGCTCTGACCCTTTGAAGCCTACAAACACTGACCCGCACGCATGCAGATGCTTCCACGACGACTACAGCTTAAGCTGTTTAATCAATGCAAAAATTAAGTTAAACTAACAGCTGAACCATATTTTTAAGGCTTCTTTTAGCTTTGTTTATTACCACCCCTCTTATTTGTATTTTTTTTAAAGAAGCTATAGGTTAGACTTGCTTATATATTTTTATTATTTTTTCTTTTACTTTTATTTATACAGTTTCTCGTGAAAACGTTTTCCTGAGAACCTAGCTAGAAAAACGCAAAGTAATTAAAAGTTAAGCAGGATAATGATTAATAATTATATAAAAAAGGTAAGGGGGGTAGCACACGTCGCACGAAGAAAGCCCCCGGTTTCCCACTCGCTAATCCCCATATCATACATGTGTCCTCCACTAGGCCACTAGCTTAGCTACCTGATGACCCATCATCCACGAGCCACTGCAAATTAGTAGCACAATACAATGCATATGCTGCAACGGAAAGCGAATTAAGCTATGAACGACGACGGGCACTAGCAGCTACTAGCTTGCTTATAGGTGTCACGCATGCTCTCCACATGATGTCCTCCTGTCGGAAGTAGAATAGAAGGTTAGTGGGTTCGGAACACACGTGCCTGTAACCATCTCAACCTTTGAGTATCAAACTGACCCGCTACTAACACATCCGAAAGGCTGGGTCCGTCGGTAGGTTTCGAGAACGACGAAGTATATGGCTTACCATTGAAAACACACATTCGCTCCTACGAGCAATTCGAATGACTGAGGTTAATTAACAACGAAATCACCACATACGTGTTCGTTTATTGTTGAAAAAATAGCACTGTTAAATTTTAGAATAAATCTAAAAAACATAAGCACCCACGTCAAATCTAACTAGCTGAGCTATATATGCTTGTTTCGCTAATTAGTTCTAACCTAGTAATATCTAGTCTAGAGCTAGATGACGCTAATACAATTATACTCTTAGCACACAAACACAAGAACAGGCTAGCTTCGGTGTGGTCTTCAGACGTGAAGTCATGTCCTTGCACCAACTCATGGACGGGTGATGTTCAATCTTGATTCGACATTGTAAAGTTGTTATTGTTGTTGATCATAAAATCGCTATAATTTGTTGTAAACAGTGTGACACTCACCATGAGGACTGTCTTGGGCTAGAAATAAAATCCCTCAGGTGGGTGAAGGTAAGGTCAACATACTTCGGAACCTGCGTGATTTCCCTGTGAGGAGGCGACTCAGGGCGCCGAGCCCTCGCCGCTGAATGCCCCCACCTCAGGCTAGTCCTCACTCGTCGCTGCTGCCCCTCTCCGGTGAACGGTGGCACTTAAACAGACGGCCATCCACAATCCATCCATCCATCCCACCTCTCTCACCTTCCCAAACCCCTCCCTGCCTCTCCCCCATCCACTTCACCAGTAGCCAAGTTAGTTGGTGGCTAGATCCAGGTCCATTCTGGGGCTGGATCAGGCTCCTTCCTCCTATGATCTATGACCTCCGCGACATCTGATGCCTTTGCCGCCCAAGTTCGTCCGGTCGTTTGGGACCAGATCTGGCTCTTCTAGCCCTATAAAGTAGTGCGGTCATGTGGAGCTCTACGGAACTACAACAACCAGCATTGATGGTCTATGTTATGGGCGAAAGCCCTGCCTCTAAGGGCGGCGACGGTGGCGTCCACGGTGGACCTTAGACGCCACTCCCCTTCCTGAAGGTGTTGTTGAAGAAACACTTGTGGCTCGTCGCTTTGTCCCCTCCGTCTCTTGGTTACTTGAGCATGCCTGTCACCTGTGTGGTTGCTGTTGCCATCTGTGGTTCTTGCCGCGTCATCGTTTCTTGGAGGAGTTCCTTGTTGTGTCTGTGTGTGCTTTATATCCTTCCTCTTCGCAGTGGACTGTCCTTGTTCTAGCATATGCTTAGCCACCGTGGCAGATGTATGGCTGTCATTGGTCTCTTTTTCGATGAATCCTTTGCCGCCGATGTCGCATAGTTCTTTGGTGGATGCTTTGTTGTCAGGATTGTGTTGGTTCCTTTCATGGCGGACGTTTTGCCGCCAAGGTCATTTCGCTTTTCTGGCGAATGCTTTGCTGCGGAGGCCGTTTCTCTTCTCTTCACCTTTTCTTGTTGCTTTCTTTGGTAATCTTAGGGTTACTTACATGTCCTTGTATATTTTTTTTCCAAACTCTTGTTATTTTTAATGAAAAATATGCTTCATGGTACGGCCAAGAAAATAAAATCAAGTTGGAAAAAAAATCCCCCTCGTTCATTCCTTGACCCTAAAAAAACCAGGCTCATCGAATGAACGCGAGTATGTGGCGATCAAGGGCGGGTGGGCACGTATTTGGAGGCTGGAGCTACTCCTTGTCCTAGATTGTTTGCGTACGTACCTCACTCACACATCATTCTATCTTCATCCTCTGGTTTGGTTCAGAACAAGACAAGTGCCTTGCGAGCGCACCATGTTCGCTGATGCTAAAATTTGAGTTATACTGATGTTTATGTTAAAATATTATGAAAAAAAATACTATTTTATAACTGAAAAGTAGTTCTGAATAAGCACAGACCAACCGGCACGATCGATGGGCATGCACGTCGTCGGAGACAGATTCCCATGGCCCGGAGACGCCTCTCAGGCAGCGGTGGAGCGACCCTTGTTGTTTGTGGTCAACTCGCGAGGATCCATATATCTCCTCAGTACGTATACACATGATGGTTGAGGGAATATTTTGACCTTTGGAGCCCAGCAATCAGACGTCAGTGTGGACGTGTCTAGTTTCATACTGAGGCCCCTTTGGTAGGGATTCAAGTGATCTAGCTCCTTCACTGTAGCTAGAGCTGTTGGAGCCATGCATTAAAACTAGCTTCTTCAGGAGGGGGAGGAGAGAGAAATGGATTCTGCGAACAGTGCGCTGCTACAGTGTCGTTGTCGGAGGAGCCGGAGTTAGTGAATCTGTACCGAAGGGGCCTGATTGACACGCATCGTCCCGCACCAGCTCTACGAGATCTAGGCTGAATCTGAGAGCTAGTAGGGACAAGCTAGCAGCTGGCGCCGGCGACCCATGGCAATGGCAGCACTTCACTGCGCGCCGCCACACTGGCCGGCCGGCCGGTTGGATGCGATCCCGATCCAATACCATGGACGCATGATCCACCTCCAGCTCAGGGTACGGTGGCTCGGCGCAGCCAGCGCCAAAATGGATAGATTTTTCTAAAAGCACAGCACTTGCTGCCGGAGACGGAGACGGAGACGGAGACGGATGGATGGATCGGCATGCAGTCGGCGTCAGAACTCAGAAGGGGAGACCAGAGTCCGCGCGTTTGACAAACAGGGCCACCCCCTCCCCTAGGCCCCAGGAGAATAATCCCGTCCCGTCCCGCATTTCAACGAGCCCCGGTGTGGAACGGGAACTGTCTTGGACCACTACACCTCGGCTCTTGCATTGTTTACTAATTTGATTTGAATTTGTGGATGTTTTCGGTTACAGTTGATCTCAATTTCTGACATTTTTGCTCAGGCTGATGAGCAGAGGTTCTTCTGCTCATTTGCTCAAGCGATTGACTTACTTGACTGCTAATAATTGAGAGCTAATCGTTGGATTCATAGGATAGGATATGAGTGGTTGAGTGCCTATTTTCAGTAGGACGTCAGTTATATTGACCGGTGGATGTATATGCTCATATATCCAGTCACAGCCGGAATCTTAGCCTGAGGAATGAGTATATACAGTACGTGAGAAATCCCAATTTTTGGTTTTAGGACTGTCTCCAACAAAGACCCATATAATGGGTTCGCCGATCAAATTAACACAGAGCAGGGACATTCTATACGAGAAAACTAGAATAGATCCATTCCGGCCCTCTTATCTCAATGAACACACCCTTATAGTCAGATTATTTGTACAGGCGTATGGCAAGCAGTAGGGGTTTATGATTTGAGGCGACGGGAAGTAGTAGTATGAATGCATGGATTGGAGAGGTCAAAACAGTGGCACCACCCGTCAAAGTTGACGTGTGCCATGGGATTAGCTTAGCATTGCGAGTTAATCTCGCCTCTGCTTTCGGCTTTTTGAGGTAAAGAAAACGGAGCAATCGACTGCGATGGCATAAACAATTTCTCCACCGTTGCGGCGTGCTCCCTCTCCCTCACAACTCACATGCCTGCCTGCCGTTTCTTCTTCTTCTTCTTCTCCGTCTTCGATTCGTCTTTCCAAGTCCACGGCGCACAGCCAGCAGTCACAATAACAGCACAACCCAACCAAGCCGTCATGCATCCCTCTCCTCGCTCCTCTCTCCTCTATAAAAGCCAGCCTCTCCCGCCCTTTTCGCCATAATCCTCCAAACTCCCTCCCTCCTCTCCCCCATCCTCGATCGGCTACCTACTACCTTGCTGTTGAGCTTGCTGAAGATATATAACATCTGCACAGGGCTATCTATCGATTAGCGAAGTGAAGAAGATGGCGGCGCGTGATCACCGAGAGCTGAGCAGCGACGAGGACTCCGCGGCGGCTGCGGCCGGGGACCTCCGCCGCGGGCCGTGGACGGTGGAGGAGGACATGCTCCTCGTCAATTACGTCGCCGCGCACGGCGAGGGACGCTGGAACGCGCTGTCACGATGCGCAGGTATGTACGCTGCTTCTGCTTGCCATGTCGATCGCTGCCGACGAGCTAGCGGAGCTCTTGGCCGACCAAGTGACCAGCCAAACTAATGAACTGCGTGCTTGCTTTCTTCATTCCAGGGCTCCGGCGGACGGGGAAGAGCTGCCGCCTGCGGTGGCTCAACTACCTGCGTCCGGACCTGCGGCGGGGCAACATCACGGCGCAGGAGCAGCTGCTCATCCTGGAGCTGCACTCGCGGTGGGGCAACCGCTGGTCCAAGATCGCGCAGCACCTCCCGGGGCGCACCGACAACGAGATCAAGAACTACTGGCGCACGCGGGTGCAGAAGCACGCCAGGCAGCTCAACTGCGACGTCAACAGCCAGCAGTTCAAGGACCTCATGCGCTACATCTGGATGCCGCGCCTCCTCGAGCGCATCGGCTCCGACTCCGGGGACGGAGCCGTCGTTATAGATGCCGTGGCGCACGACGCCGCGACGCTGACGCCGACGCCGACACCGACGCCGACGCAGCTCCTCACGGCCTCCGCGTGGCGCGTCGACGACGTCGAGCTGTCCTGCACCACCGCCGTGTCGTCGTCGTCCGTGTCCACGGACAGCATGCAGCAGCAGCTCGTCGCCGTGTCCCCGCCGCCGCCGCCGCCGGCCGTGGCCTCCGCCGCCTGCGGCGAGAGCAACAACGACGCCTCCTACTACGGTATCGACAACAGCAACGCTGCCATGTCCATGTGGGACACGCTGTGCCAACCACCGCACTCGACGACGGCACAGCTGGCGAGCGCCGGGACCTGCATCTGGTCCGACGAGTCTCTGCTGGTCGTCCCTTCTGGCCTCCCAGGCGGCGGCGGCGGCGTGTACGCCGACATGGGGTTCCCGGACCTCTGCGACCCCGACACCATGTGGACCGCCGGCGTCTCCGGCGCCGACGACCTGTGGTACACGCAGATAATGGGGCTGTGAAATTAAAGCAAGTCCGCCGGCCGCTTGGATTCGACCTGACGGATTTCTAGCTAGCCCGGTGGAGACGACGGGCGGCGAGTTAATTAATTAGTAGATGACACAAACACACACACAGGCAGCAGCAGCAAGTCTATACAACAGTCGTCGAGACGGGCTGGAAGAAGGAGAAGGCCATTATTGGGGGGCTTTTGACCTTGAAGACTGAAGCCATGCGTCTTCGTCTTCGTCCCACTTTGCCCGCCAATAATTTTTCTTCTCCAGTTCTTGCCCATCGTCTCCCCCTCATTCTCTGCTATATATACTTTCTAGAAGCTTTATTTAATATGGTCATGGAGTAGCAGCTAGCAGCGCACTAGCTAGTTTTATTTACCATAAGCTTGCTGTTTTTTTACTGTTTTGATTCTTTGTGGGTAAATATCTGAGTGGTTATTGGTTTGTAACTTTGTTAAGTGTCTGATGATGATCCTGGGAAAAAAAAGTCGATGGAAATAAAAGCTGAAGCACCGCCTATGCCTGCACTGGTGGGTGTTTAGTTTGTTCATTAACAGTAGTAGTGATGAACTGAACTGTATGAGGTAGCTGAATGATGATGCAAGCTTGTTTGTCCTGACGAGATGACTATGGTGACTACTGCAGTGATGAGCACAGAATTGTTTGCAACCGAGAACCGACCGACTCTGCAGTCTGCAGTTCTGCAGATGCACATGATGAACGACTACTGATAGGGGCTGCCGGATCAGATATATTCAGATCGACGTTGGTATTTGTATTCTCCTGTCTAAATTATATATAGGTTTTTATTTTTCTAAGAAAAAAGATTTATCTGATTTTGACTTAAGTTCATAGAAAAAAAATATTAACATCTACAATATCGAATGAATGCACTATCAGGATATATCCCATGGTGTATCTAATAAAATTAGCTATTTTTGTGAGTGTATTTAATAACCCGACATGAAAATGACTATCTCCACCATAAAATAGTCTATTTTTCACGAGAGTCATAATTTCCATGGGAGTCGGCTAACGGCTTGCAACACCACAAAATATGATGCCCGCTCGTTGTGAACTCATTTCTGAATAATATATAGGTTACATTCATAAAAATCTTATGAAATTTTAGTTCAATCTTATGTACCTATAATATGATGGCTTTTCAACCTTCAAGTTATAAGTAAGTACGATTTTTAACATTGAATTACAAAAACCAGTTAGCGGACACACTTAACCGCTGAAACATGATAAATTTGGTTCTTTAGCGGGTTTCCTGGGTGGTTTTCGATATACCAAAAAGAATAAAAATCTAGTTTGATCTCTTAAAATTCATAACTAATTTATCTGAAATTAGGAAAATATGAAACTAGTATTATTTTTTCTAAAAATATTATCTACCTATCTATTATTTATATATAGTTATTTGAAATTGGTTTATTTCTATTTCTATTGTTTTATTGCTTGTAGTCATGCTCATTGTCTATTTAAAACAAATAAGATCCAAATAACGCTAAATAGAGTATCAGCAAATAGATGACACTTTTAAAAGAAATCTAGAGCTAGTTCGATATTTTTTGATTTAAAATAAATTAATTATAAATATTTAGAAGCCAAATCAGGTTGTTATCATTTAAAAAAACAGAAACCACCTTTGAAACCAGTCATATAGCACTAATTTTATCCGGTTTTAACGTTGTAGGGTGTCTATTACCCACTTTTGTCGTTGTGGGTAACTTGAAGCTATGTTTTCTTTTTCTCGATCGCGCAAAAGATTTGCGTGTTTTTGTAAGGTAGAGAAAAATTCAATACAACGTGCCTTAGCGGCGCCCTAGGGTGTCAAAAGAGATTGTATATGGACGCTCGGACGACCCTCCCTAGTGTACTTAATCTTTTTTATCCCCTCACGAATTTACAAAAATTTCAGAACACTTCCTGGTAGTGTAAAACAACTTATGCAATAATTTAGAACGGGCTCGAGTACAATTTGGAATAGATTGAAGTATAATTTATTATATCATGCTTGAGCTGCCTATTAGTATGTACCGTACCAAGTGGAAATTAACAGAGCCTTGCACAGTGCTGTGACGACGATCTGATCGCACGAGCATGCAGTACCGACATGTGGCACGCGTACGCATGCATGATTAGCTTGGTCTTAGAGACCATAATAACCACGTAGTACTATACTTACATACATATATAAGCATGGGAAACGGGACTAGAAAAGAGAAGGAAAAGGAAGGCGCTTTTTCATTCTCAATTCTCTGTCAGGTCCGGAGAGCAGGCCAGGGAATCTGAACTCTCATCACATTATTAGCCATGCATCGCCCGTCTCCATTAGAGATGCTGATGATATATGCATGACTATCTCATCACACGCATTCTCACTGCTGCTAGTAGTGCTAGTGCTAGTGCTAGTGCTGCTGCTCCGGCGACGGACCCATCGGTCGATGGAGACAACGAGGCCAACCGGAGTCACCTGAGGAAAGCGAGCGAGCGCATGCAGCAATGGCAGGCATGCATCGAGCATCGATTCCTTTTTTCCCTCGCGGCCGGGTTTCGTGGTGGCTGGGCCGACATCAAAAATCCCAATGCAACTGCAGAGCGCAGATGCAGATGCAATGCCAGTGAGCGTGCAAGAAGGAGGTTGCCTGATGATTGCATCCATCATTATATTCTTGCACTTGCAGCATTTTATCCACAAAAGCATCCATCGCCGAGATACAGATACTACTGCAGTATATAGGAAACAAAGAGACGAACCATGCATCCAAGAAAATTAAAATTGCATTGAACGAGTCCAAAGTTTCGTGCTGCTGCAGTCTGCTTGATGGCGAAGCGCATTAGCCGACTGCCTCCACATTAACAGTCTGCTACCACCACAGCTGTCTTGCTTCTTTTCCACATTATTATCGTTTATCCAAACACAACAGGCTGCAGCTAGTGCAAGCTGAGGAAGAAGAAGAAAAACAAACAAGAACTACACCACCATGCATGCATGCTGAATTGCTGATGATGGAATGGTTTTTGTTTAACTGCAGCCAGCAGCAAGTGCATGTACATGTACCTCCCCCGGCCCCAAGATACAAATTACCAACCCATTGCAAACAAATTCATCATGTGAATGCATGAACCTTAGTAACTACGTAGCTTTCATGCTCGAAGATATCGACCTCGTTCTACTCCTTTTCTGGCATGCATGGCAGTACTTACTGTAGCTACTCCGATGCAGAAGCAGAACAGATCGAGGAGGTAATCATCTGTTGGGCTACAGAGACAGGCACTACACCAGCGCCCCAGACCATCAAGATTGCAGGCCAGGTGTGTCGATAACACGGTCCGCCGGAAGAAGCAGCAGCAGCACCGCCACCACCACATCCATGACGGTGACTTGTGAACGCGCCGCGTGCCCGCGTGCCCGCGTGCCGTAAGCACCTTTCCTTTTTCTGCCTCCGGCCGAGGCTCCCCGGCCGGCGCTTCACACTGAACGACGGCACTGCACGTACGGGCTTCACACTGGCCAGTGGTCACTGACGATCTATCCTAATCATTTGCTCCCGCATCAGCATTATAATCTTGGCTTTTAATTCTTTCCAAAGTTATTTTGGCTTCATTTGCAGCCCGGGACTGCTAAGTTGCCACTAATTCTGAGATGAAGATAAAGAAGAACAATATTTTAAAAAGGAGGAAGGGGTCTATTATATTTTTAGCCATTCAATAATTCTGAATTTTTTTGACATGCAACTCTAAGATCCAAATTATTTAACCAGCTGAAAAATTTTGGACATCCACCTTTTTTTCAAAGGTGGTTTTGTATTTTCTGAAAATAACAAAAAAAATAGCTCAGTTTTTAAAAAAAATCATGACTAATTTATTTTAAATAAAAAAAGTATGAAATGGCAAAAACTAGCGCAGTTTTTAAAAAATTCATGACAAAATTATTTTAAATCAGAAAATTTTGAAACTAGTACCAAAAACTATTTCTAGAAGGATGGCGAAAAATGAAGAAGAAAGTCAAATTTGTTGGATGGTCAAAATAGTTGGGTGGCCAAAAATGGGTTTGAGAAAAAGATGAAGGCAGTGGGAATTCTAGAAGGTGTGTTCAAAAAAGTGTTTACCCGTGCATGCGTGGAGCAGAGGTGTGTTACCGTGTGGCATTGTGTGGTCTTGTAAATGTGTAGGTGTTGGATGCGCCGAGGTGATCGGTAGACGATTGAGAAGGTCAAGCGACGGATCCATGCACGATGGACGACTGAGGACAGTGAAAGGTGGACATGAAGGGTTGGACGACCAAAGGACAAAAAGGCCGGGGATGGACCATGGACATCTCGCATTTGGGCACAAAGAAGACACAAGGACAATAGGACTATGAAGATGGCATAGGCAAAGTCGAGGAGTACGATGAAATCGTGGTACTTGGCGGAGGTCAAACACACGTCTACATTAGGAATGATGAAGATGGTGTCTGTCAAGCCAAGAAAAAAAATACAAAAGCGTCTAACCTTGGTGAAGTATGCATGGACGGTTTGGTGGATTTAGCCTCAAAACCACATGTGGTGGATTTAACCAACATAGACCTCAAGAATAGGAGGATGAGTTGGAGGATGCGTGGCACCATCATGAAGCTTGCGAAGTGAAGTCATGAAGACATTGAGTTCGCCCGAAAAATATGGACGGTTTTACTCCTGAGGGTATTTACAAATTGGGTTGGAGCATAAAAGAGTACGTATAGATAGGGTAACAATAATGTTGTAAAAACTGTGACGTGCGTGCATACCCAGGCATGGGACTATAGCCTTGAACATAAAAGACCAACGCCTTATAGAGGGGACCTCTCTCCCCCATATGTTTTCAGAGATGAGAACAAGAATAGGCCTAATAAGCCTCGGCCCGGCTTGTCCAGGACGCAGAGCATTTATCCTAGCGGGGGTCTGAACATGGTAAATCCCTCGCATGTATATTTAGAGCCTGTTTAGATACAATACAGATTTCTAGTTACTAGTTAGGGCTAAAAATTAGTCCAAATTCGTTACGGTTGGCTAACAATTAGTTGAAAACTTGGCTAATAATTAGACTAACTATTAGCTCTTCTATTGGACCAGGGATGAAGCTAGGCTTTGCTGTTGGGGTCAATGAATTTCTGCAAACTCAATGAGAATTAATGTACCGTACTGTTCATCAAAGGCAAAGACCCAAGCTTGTATTAGGATTGACCTCAGCGCCACTTTGGTCTGGCTTCGCTCCTGATTTAGATGCACTAGAACTAATATATTAAACTAAAAATTAGCTATCTAACAATAGCCATGCTATCAAACATGCCCTTAGATTTTATCGAGCGAGACCGCATCCTCCAAATCGCTTTGCCGAGCATCATGAGCTAGTCCACCAAGGTTTACCCATTGACAATTGACATCTCCTTATTATCTCCCAATTAAGCCATCTCGACGACGGTGAATGTGTTTTTGTGTGCTCGGCAACAGTGACTGCGAACGCGCCGGGTCGATGCCACGGGCCCACGGCCCTCCGGACGCATCGATCATCAGCAGCAGCACGTGAGGGCGACTTGACTTGTGAACGCGCCGCGTGCCCGCGCGCGCACGACGCGTTCATGCGCCGATCCCGTTCCCGTCACCTTTTTCTACTGGGACTAGGAGTACCTGTACCTCCGAGTCTCATCCCTTCACACTGACTGACAGCACAGCACAGCACAGCACAGCGATACAGCATGCATGTCTTGTACGGGCTTCACACTGACCACGGATCCAATAATCCTCTGCGATTGTGTCGTGCATGACTTGCATCAGCATCCATCTGTACTGTACGTGCTAACTTACCTTGCTTAACTTTACAATGTGGAATATATATAGCTAATATAATTTACGATGCAAGTATGCAACAAAGTAAGACGACTTGTTTGTTTGGTTAATTTGGTCGCCTGGTCATGATCTGATCTGATCTGATCTCATCCTTATCGCCTGCAACAGTGGACTACATGATTCTGGGGACCAAGGCAAGACGACCAACGAGCTAGGCTCAAGTGTACATATCACGCACGCCATACATGCATCTTTTATCCGGAGTATCCGGAGGCTACCAGAGAATTGCAGTGCTAGGTAGCTAGCTTCTCCGATCCGATCATGCATCTCGATCTCCTCTCGCCGCCACATGTCTGAATTCTGAACTTGTGTTTCCTCGATAGATGGAGTATAGCGTCATCCCCTCGAGGAGATGGAGATGGAGCTGAGGCAGCGCCCAGCGACCATCAAGATTGTCTCCGCCACAAATCGCTGCGAAAAGCGCAGCCAACAATGCAAGTCATCAAGCAAGCAAGAGCGCAAAAAGGAGCAGGAAAGAGCTGCACCCTGCACGTCTACCACCAGCTAGCCGCCGTCCAAATGTCCAACGCAACGCAGTGCAGAGATCGAGGTCTGCGACGTGGACACTGCATCCAGCAACTTGCATGGTGGCTCTGCTGGTTGTGGCACATCCATCTCTTGCATGCCATCACGCACGGAAAACACACAACTACAAACAGAGTCCAAGCACGCCTCGGCGCGTGCAGGCCCGGCCGGAGTTCCGGTCGTCTCGTGCTCACCTCAAGCCACTACGTACGTCTTCGAGACAACACTCCAAAATATATCAGATTATATTCTTGCTCTTGCGTGCCAACGAAACATATATCCATTCATCCATGCTTTGCTTGTGAATCTGAACGTGTATCAATCAATCCATGGCACAACCCGAACCATGTATATATCTCTCCGTGACATTTCAGTTTCAGAGGAGATGAATGCATGGATGGATACATACTACAGTAGGTGACGTGAGTATGTATCCATCCTGGTCATCCATGACATGCTTCTCCAAAGTCCAAAACCTCTTTGCCATTTGCCACCACCAGCAGCAGCCATTCTAGATCCCACTTTTTTTTTTGGCAGGTTCCGACGGTGAAGAGCAGTGGGCAACTGGGCACCAACAAAGAAATTGCAAGGGCAACGAGGCAAATCTGAGTGAAGATTCATCAGCACAACGAAGCAGCACCTCATTCTACAGCCAGCCCAATCAACGGAAACATGGGGCCAAATCTTCAACCTTTCAGCAGCACGCACCAAATTTTTTTCTTTTCAACTAGAGTGTCCTATTACACGAGCCAGCCTTCTAAGATTAAACCTCTCTTCTCATGGCCCAAATTCTCCATTCAAAATCTGTCTAGTCAAAATGCCCCAATGTCGCCTACAGAAACGCGATGCGAAAATTCTGCACATAACTACCTGACCTTCACGTATTCCTCTCTACATCAACCTGATTATAGTAGTTATCATACTATATGCCACTAAGAAAAGGAACAAGGCCTTGTCTCCTGAAATACATATGCAATACAATAACTGCCATCACTCGGCTTCATCTGCACCAGAGGGCGGTGGTACTGGTGGCTGCGCAGCATCTTCAGACGTTGCTTCCACGGTATCTGACGAGTCATTTGAACCTGGGATGTTCGGATCATCACTCTCGCTTACTTCTTCCTCCCAGTAGCTCTGCAGCAGTTTCATGACTAGCTCGTAGATTCTGTCGCTGTCGACATCCTGCAGGTCCTCTAGTTTCTCCAGGCCTCCGCACTCTAGAATAAACTCGGCATATGGGTTCGTCCCTGATTCCTCGCCCTTCTTCCCTGCCTCACCTGCCTGGAGTATATTCTCAAGACCTTCAAGACACGTGTATACAAGGTCAGGATCCTTGTAGGTGAGGACGCTGCAGAGGGGCTCTAAACATCCCCGGCTGACCAAATACCTGCATCCAAATGGTAGCCAGTCATTACTGATAACCATGTTTAGCTCGGTGTGCCAAAACACTGAAGAAAGATTCAGATGACCACAGGCCAGAACATACTGAATTTGATCACTTGAACCACCAGATGCAGCATTTGATATAGCCCAAGCAGCCTCTTTTTTTATATCCGTCTCTGATGTCCTTAGCAAGACGATGAGAGGTGTTATAATGTCTGCATCAATTACTGCCTGATGGAAGAATCAAGAACCAACAAAAGTGAGATAATTCATACATGATTCAGTAGATATGATGATGCAACATATGTACATGTAGGTAGGACATATTCAGGCACGTCCCTTTGACGACAGAGCATTTTTACATAGGAAACACACAAAGATCCGGAATATACTACCTGAATCTGATCCTTGCTACCAGCAGCAATATTGGAAACAATTAGATACGCTTGTTTCTTGACGTTCTTTGGGTAATTTCGTGCTAGCAATTGCGCTAACCAATTGAGAATGCCATTCTCTATTAAGACCTGCAAAATATTGATTGCATTGTGATTCAGAGTTTTTTTTTTAATGAACTTGGAAGGTATGAAAAAGGCTCACATCGGAAAAAAAGGGGGTACTGTTAGCATAGTTGCAGTTGTGGCAATAAAATGTTACTGCAGGCCAGGATATATGGTTTTAGGTCTTAAAAAGACCAAAGCATTATTACTGACAACAACCAGCATCTCCATACTCAGTTCTTTTGCCATTACATTCTACATTCTAGTGACTGCAGATCACTGGGAAATCTGCATCAGTAAAGGACGAGGGCACAAAGAATACATAGCTATAAAGCTACCTCGACTTGCTTATCATCTCCCGCAGAAATTCTTGCGAGTGCCATAATGACAGGGAGAAGAACATTAGCTGATGCATGCCTAAAATCATGAAAAGAAGCCCAATTAGCCACAAGGAATACCAGGTAGCCTTATAATATGTACACTGCACTAGGAAAATGAATCAGACGACTTACATCAAAAGATTTACAAGTTGAGGGCAGACCCCAGCATCTAATACATCTTGGACAGCATCACCTTTACCGCCACATATGTAGTAAAGAGTCCAGCATGCATCTGCCAGTATCTTCTCATCGGCAGAATGAATAAGCTGGCTGATAATTTCTAGTATTGGTTTCACCTACAGTGCCCAGTCAAAGCAGATTATCAGCAAACCCTTTATTCACAAATTGAACAAAAAAGGAGCAAAGATAGCAGTAACAAAAGCCTACTTGCACTTCGGCTGGCAATTTTCCAAAACAAAGATTTGACAGGGCCCACATAGCAGTTCTCAGAACTGGAATCTTCATGTCTTCTCTAAATTGAGAAAGTAAAGGTGTAAGAGCACCATGATCAAAGAGAATATCTCTGCAGCTAGCCAGGTCTGCAGCTATATTCCCAAGACACCAGATAGCCTGCTTAACATGTAAGAGCCCACAATATCACATACCAAACCATTACAAACAGAAATATTGATCAATATTCAATGTAACTGCTTCACCTGATGCCTGATATTCGCATTTGGTGATCCTAATAGTTCCACCAACCTTGGAACAGCACCGCATTCTGCAACCAGCAGTGTATAATCAGATGCAGCTATGTTGGTAAGAACCCAGGCAGCCTCCATCTGTAAAAAGTACACGAGGTTAAATACACAAGAAAATAAAAGAAGAGAGGAAATGATGGAGGGGGAAGCAAGGAACATACTTGGAGCTGGGGAAGCCCGTGTCTTGAAAGAAACTCAGCAAATCTGGGCAGGACATCCGCTCGGATGATTTTTATCACAGTTGAGTTCTTCTCTATAGACAGAACTAAGGTCAGAAAAATATACAATACAATATAAAAGGAGCTGCATCTCGCATTAAACATGTAAAGTACCATCTGAAAGAAGTTTCCTGAATTGGACTGTGGCTTCGAGCTGACTGGTGGTGTCATCTGAACATAGTTTGTCGACCAGCTCTGACAGGCCTTCAAGCTAACTGGATACAAAAGACAAACTAACGAAATTTGAAAAGAAACACAAGTACATGAAAGTATTGAATTCATTATGTTTTTCTTAAACTTTCAAATACCAAAACATCAGATTCCTTGCAAGCTACTATAAGCCATTTCCTAAGCCATACAAGAAACATGGAATTGGATTGGTCCAAGTTTTCAATCCCACATCTATCTGTTGGGTTCACCCACTGAGAAGGTAGTGTAAACAGTGTTTTGGTGGAGAAAAGGGCACGGTAGACATCTAATCATTTTCAGAATTTCCTTCGGCACATTAATCACGGGCTTCAGTAAATTGTGAATGTTTATGCTTCAAACTAGATTCATCATGTTGAATTTGAATTGTTGGCTTCTAAACCTCACGGATTTATGATAGCATGGCATGATTCACAAGTTACACAGGAGAATTGCATTGGTTTAACTCAGTCCAAGTCTTCAAGATGACCTTTGGCTTTATCGAACTTTTAAAACACTCGAAATAAGTTGAGCGAACCCTAAGCAAGGCACGCACCTCTGACTCGGCGGCATTACGGGGAGCCGCTACGTCTGGCGGCGAGGAGGGAGTGAGTGTCGGACGAGTGATGCCTGCGGGTGGGGCTGCTTCGGCGGGTGCAGGAGCCGGATCGGAGGCAGGGACAGCGGGAGCGGGCTCGTCGCGGCGGCGCTTGAAGAGCCCCGCGTCGCGGTCGAGGCGGCGGAGGGCGAGGAGGTCGTCCTCGCGGCGGCGGCGCGAGCGGCTGAAGTCGACGCGCGACTTGTAGGCGCCCCGGCGCGCCTCGCCGGACTGCCGGCGCGGGGCGCGCGGCATGCCGGAGATGCGAGGTGGATCTGTTCGTTGAGGGAGCGACCGCGGCAGCAAATTCAGGTTCGGCTCCGGCGTCGAGTTGGACTGTTGGAGGCTTGGAGCCCCCTTCGGCCCTTCCCTGGGTGAGGTGCAGGTCACGTCACATCACGATGTGCGAAATGATGATGTTCTGTGAATCTAGTTGGACCTCAAAGTTCAAAAAGTTGCTACAGTATCTGTCACATTAAATGTTTGTGGCCTGTGCATGGAGTATTAAATGTAGACGAAAAGAAAAACTAATTGCATAGTTTGTTGAGAAATTACGAGACGAACGTTTTAAGCCTAATTAGTCAATGTTTGGACACTATTTGCCAAATAAAAACGAAGGTGCTACAGTAGCCCTAAATTCCAAATTTCGCGAACTAAACACGGGCCACGGATCAATTCGGCAGAGTTCCTGTAGCTGCTGAATTCTGCCAAACAGTTTTTTTATTGAAAATGATTTTTTTTTCTAGTTCTATAAAATGATTCTCTAAAATTAATTTGAGGTAGTTTCTCCTAATTCATTTCACGCACAGAATCACTATATACACATAGGCCCTGTTTGTTTCTGCTTATAAGCGGCTTATTGGTGAAAATAAGCGAGAATCCTGCCAAACGCTTTGCTTATTTCCACCGATTCTCGCTTATGTGGTAAGCCGCTTCAGAGATTTGAACTACGAGAAGCGAAAAGTGAGAAGCGAGAAAATCTTCGCTTAGATTATAATCCAAGCGTGTCTGGGAGAAGCGGAAACAAACAGGGCCATAGGCCTGTTCGCTTGTCTGAATTCTAAAGGAATCTGGATGGTTTGGAGGAATGCGGGATGAATTTGTGAGAGAAAAACACTGTTCTGGATGAAAAAAAAATAAACGGATCAAGCCAGGTTTAAAGGCACGCGAACGTAATTATAGAAAATTAATTCTAGTAAAAGTATTTCTCATATAGAATCAGCTTCCATGAAGAATATGGAGTAGAAAGAGCTCTGCTAAAGTGATCCTTATACACAGGTAGGAGTACAGTTTATGCCGGCATTTTGGTCAAATAGCTTTTGTTGCAGTTTAGGCCGTTCCTGATGCTAGGTTTCGTTGAACTTTTCTAAAAGTTGGGCGTGAGTGATGAGGAGAAACAAGACATAGTGTGTATTTTTTATTTACAGATTTATAGGTCTATATGTATTTAAATATTGTATGGTGTTATGGAATAAAATGTTTTTGGTGGAGTTTCACTCAATTTTCAATGTGTGAGGATAAAACAAAAACTTTTTTTAGGACGGCGGCTTCCATTCACCAAAGTAGACTACATATATACACATGCTCTCTGAATCATGCTAGAATCTAGATCACAGGGCTCTCAAACCCAACTTTGTGGTGGATTCCGAGGGACAAAGCAAAGTAAACATGTTTGATCTGCCCTGTTCGGTAGAGCTTCACCGGCTTTAGATTTACCAAAAATAGCTTCACTCTGCAAAAGATTTCTCAAACGCTCTAAATCCACCAAAATTGATGAATCTGGTTATCATTTTGATGGAGCTCCTCAACACGTGCTCCACCAAACTCAAATTGGTGGATTGAAGAAAATTATCCACCACCGGTTACAAACCCACATCGCACGTACCATTCGTTTCTTTTCTTTTCCTTCTTCCACGAGCTTTTGCGTTGCGCTTTTTCGAGTCTCACCATGTGCACCGCAGCCATGGCCGCACCCCGCCCGGCTACGCCTCACCTCCACCCGGCCACGCCCACCACCTGCTGTCGCGCCCCACTCCACCATGGCTACATCCACACCCACGGCTGTGCCCCCACCGTCACCCAGCCGCGCCCACACCCCGCGGTCGCACCCTATCAACGCCTGGCCGCGCCCGTGGCATAGCTCAGTCACCTACGCGCGAGAGCCGCCCCGCCGTCGGCCGCACGGACGCTACCCCGTGCTCGATCTCCTCCGCGTGAGAGAGATAAGAAGCCGTGTCTTTTTTTTGCCAGAGAAGGAAGAATGGATCACATACATTGACATGTGGGGCCGATCCCAAAGGCAAAACAGGCCATTCCAAGCAAAATGCCCTTGCGTGGATCTGGAGCTGTTGCGTAGCCAAACAGTTTCCTGGTAGATCCACGGTGGAACTGCTCTATGGTGAATCCAAGATCCAGATTTACTTTTTCAGTGGTGGAGCTCTACCAAATAGGCCCTTTGAGATCTTCCTCACCACCGGTCAAGCAGTAACGCTACTTATAATAGGCTTAGCTTAATCCATTAATGTCCATCTTGGGTAAGTAATGAAGTCCTTTGGTCGGTTTGCTCAGGTGATCTTTCCATATTTTTTCTAACATTCAGAGTTGTTCTGGTTTGAGGAACGAGAACCACCAAGTCGAGTAGGGGTGCCCTGAATGAATAAGTGGATTTTCACTCACTTTCCCAGTGGAAACGCTGTGCGTTGGGTTTCATCTAGATAAAACTCATCACCTATCCTCATAATTTTTGTGCCATGTTATCATTTTTGCTTATTTGTCGCCTCATTAAATGAGAATAAAACTGCCACTGGGACTAGCCAACATCAACATCCTTAACGAGTTTGTCGTGATCTCCTTCGCAACCCCGTGTCCCTCCCTTAGCCAAACGATACCAAACACTGTTTTGGCAAAATTCCGGTGAGAAACACCACCACCCTCAATGGCGATGCCAGGCCTGGTCTCTGTTTCGGCCAGGAAACCCCTAAACTGTCACAACCATTCATCTTGAGATGGGTGCTTCAGATCAAGTACCCCTTGAAGTATGTAACCGGTTCACCGTACTCCGGCGGACAAGGTCCATTGTTTGAGTCCACCACCGATGCACGCCCCATGGGCCTATCAACTTTTGCCACACGGACCAGCATGCTAGAGCACTCTAGTTGTCCTGTTTATTTTGCAAAAAGCCCCTCCTATTTTGCTAAAATCGACCTGCTCTCTCATCTAGTTCAAAAATGATTCTGTTTAGATTTTTTTCTTTTCGAAAATCGTCTGTTCTTTTTCAAACTTTAACTCACCGATCACCGTCCAGGAAGTTGTTTTAACATATTAGTCCACATGTTTTTATGTAAAATTATATGTAGGTCCTTTTTTAAAATAACAGATCTACCCTTGCTAACTTGTTCTGCTCATATATTCTTTGTTTTAACTCCGATTAATGTGATTTTCATGTTTGTGTGCTCGTAGCAACATGTAGAATAGTTTTAAGCTCTTTTTACTCTTCGTTTATGATGTTTGGTGTACTTTTATAAGTAATCTATATTGGTTTGCTATGTGTGTATGTGCGGATGCTTGTGCGATGCTTATTGATCGTGTTTAGACACCGAGTAGCAGTACTTCGATGAGCAGGACTAATAGCAGTGCTTCGAAGAAGGCAAGTCTAATATGAGGCTTCCTTGTTCCTCTTCACTATTAATGCAATCTTAATCATATGCATGTGTCTAAATTAAACTATCATAATTTATTCCTAGTCACTGTTTACCTTGATCATTGTTACCTGTCGGGCTTATGCATAAAAACATCACATATATTATTCATTGTTACTTGACACATATATTATTCATTGTTACTTGACACATATATTAGTCATTGGTTTACCTTGATCATTGTTACTTGACACATATATTATTCATTATTTTCCATAACTAAATACATCACAAAGAAAGCCATAGCTAAGAACACATTCATTCTTTCATTGTAAATATGTCCTTGGTGGGTGACCATGGCAGTTGTGGTGGTACGGTCCAACCTGAGAAACGAAGTTTGCATTACTCAAATTTATCAACGCTAAATAATGAGCTGCAAAAGCATCTTTGGTATGAAAACAAAAGTATAATATTGTAATAATAAAAGATATTGCATAAAATTAGGTACTTACTCCCGCATTTGCTTCCCACTGGTAATGGATAACCGCATTCTTTTGCAAGTTGAACAAGTTTGACCGCACTTATTAGGCACTCATCCTTATAGTTGAGTACATGACATATGCAAGGCATGTCAGCTTTTCTACAAACAAGAAGACAACCATTGGTTGGAGGTTCATAGGGGCCCACATTTGATATGGTTCCACCACAATAGAGAATAACCAATCTCTTCTCCTCGTAACAATCCTGCTCGCCCCAAGTTTGATGTGTTCTAAATGAGGTAAAAAATAAAGCAAAGACCAAAGGTTGAAGGATTAGTTTTATATTCATCCTTTACTTGTTTGGTGTTGTAGATACTAAGATGAGGTATTACAATAATGCTTGGCTACAAAGAAGAAAAATAAATCTTCATCTACACCAAACTTGCAGTGCATGCTCCTATTTATAGTAGTGTACAAGATCTAATACTGGCTATGATAGTAATGTCCAAGAATCCAACAACGGTTCATTATAAAGTCTTAAATATCGTATTAAATGTTTGACAACCTTTATATAAACTTGACATACTTAACAATGCAAAAATATGTATATGGCACCCTTAGATTGGTAGTACAACATTATAATAGGAATCTTATCAGCACACATTCTTTGAATAGGTATCCATGTATCATTTACAAGTCTTTAGTCTTGGTATATTTGGATAAATATTCTTTTTTGTTGATTTGGCACCAAATTAAGAGGGGGATATAAAATATGAATCTTACCACCACATAAGCTTTGAACAGGTAGCCACATAACATTAATAAGCCACATTTAATCTTGATATATCATGCTACTTAGATGGTTAGTAATGTACACATTAAATGATGTGATATGTATGATCTTTGTTGTTAGCACTAAATTAATAAGGAGATATATAAAGGCACGAATATATAGACTAGGCACAAAATCGAACCACTAAAAACCATAAAATAGCATTATGAGAAAAAATAATAATTTAAAGAACTAAAATAGTAATTGAGGGGTGAATCCGTAAATTTTAACATCAAATTATTCTCAAACAAAAAGGCCCTATGTCTTGATTTAACACACATGTTGACATATGCATCTTTGTAGCAAATGCCAAACTCATGTAGTTACAACAGACATACTTATCCTAGGAACAAAGTTAAGAAACCATGAATCGAAGCGGTGGCAAACACAAGAGAAATGAGACGAATGTGTTTTAAGAAACCTAGGATCTCGGCTCTATTTCAACTTAAGGAGCAACCATAATACTGAATTTAGATCTAAAATCAAGTTGAAATCCCATGGGTGGAGGGTAGTATCAGAATAATTAGCTCTAGCAATATAGATCAACGCATCACGCATAGGGAATCAGAAGGATAGCACATGGGACACAGATTTATACTGATTCAGGTACATGGTACCCTACGTCCAGTTTGGAGTAGATCTCTTTATCTCGTATGCTCGACTTTATGAGGGGATGCTGATGGCTAGTTGTTTGGGTTGCTATGAGCAAATATTGGATCTTAGAATACCGAATGGGAGCTCCCCACCCCTCATTATATAGTCCAGGGTTAGGTTATAGATAGAGTCCCAATCGGTTTACATGTGGGTTTCCTAGTTTGTTAAAAGGAAATCTACCAGATAGTTGGTTTCTAAATACATATTGTCGGTGTGAAAAGTGACCAACAAGTAAATATTTGTAGTTTTGTCGTGCGTTGTGATCGGATGTGGCCTAGCACTCAATGACACATGATTTATACTGGTTCAGACAACGTGCCCTACGTCCAGTTTCGGTCGGTCGGTGACTTTATTCCTAAGCCTAAGTGCTCGAAGTTTGTTGTGGGGTTACAAACGAGTGGGAATAAGAAGGGAGGTGTTAAAGGTTCGGTCGGACTCTAAACCGAAGGGCCAAGAGTGACGGGAGCTCTAACGTGCGCTAAGTATTGGAGCGTATGCTCTATGTAGCTTTAGAGTTCTAGAGCTGTAGAGCTGTTCGATTGCTCAAATTGTCTAGAGCCAGCCAGAGAGAGTCTAAACGACCGTCCCTATTGGGAGAGAGCGCATCCCTTTTTATAGATGAAGAGGATGGCCTTACAAGTTTAGAGAGAAAGAGAGAGTGTGTGTATGTGTGCTACCTAGTCTTATTGCTCACGCCATTGGGTACGAGACGATTGTCGGTGCCACAATATTGTTCATGCCCAGATGCATCTGGCAGGTTTTACCATGTTCGCCTGGTATGGTAAATGTCGGCGCCTACAATACTATAAGACAAATATCGGCGCCCACAACACTGTTTTGGTTCTAACATGCCTAGAAGGTTGCATAGTACCCGTCTGGCATGGCCTGGTGGCACTGTCCTGTAGGTGTGCGGGGTATGGCAGGGTACGGTCCTCGGTATTGCGGTTGACTTGAGCGCCTTACCTTATCTGCTCCACCTGATCCTTGGGTCCTTACCGAGCGGGCATCCCCGGTCGGCTCCGACCGTGTTGGTTGGGGAAGACCTGCAAGCAGAGGTCTGGCATATTCCTAGTCGGAAAAGGAGGTCAGAGTCAAACAATATCCCCTCCTTTGCTAGGCCTTCTGGTCGGAGATCGTATCGATCTCCTAGCCTATCATTAGGTATCTGGGCTGGCCTGGGAGGCATGCGTTGTCGCTACGCCGTCTGCTGGGCCGAGCTTTTGCTGTGAAGCGGGCCTATTGGGGACCCTAGGTTTATGATTTGAGAAGTCATGAAGAGGTTGTTTACACTCATTTTACAAGCGCATCTGGTGGGTGTAACCGTCAAACGAGACAGGGCGCCAACCCCAGCGTCGACCGTGTCGGTAGGGGAAGAGCTACAAGCAGAGGTCCGACGTATTCCTAGTCAGAAAAGGAGGTCAGAGTTGGACAATATCCCCTCCTTTGCCAGGCCTTCTGGTCGGAGATCGAATCGATCTCCTGGCCTATCATTAGGTATCTAGGCTGGCCCGAGAGGTGCACGTTGTCGCTACGCCGTCTGCTGGGCCAAGCTTTTGCTGTGAAGCGGGCCTATTGGGGACCCTGGGTTTATGAACTCGATAGGAGGCCCCGAACCTTTTTAGGACTTTTGAGAAGTCATGAAGGGGTTGTTTACACTCATTTTACGAGGGCATCCGGTGGGTGTAAGATCGTGGGTCGCCGTCAAACAAGACGGGGCGCCAACCCCAGCGTCGGGCGCGGCTGAGGGGTCGGGCGAGGTGGAGTCACCAACCTAGGTGTCGAGCACGGCCGAGGGGTCGAGCGCGACGGAGCGCGGACCCAACTATCAGGTACGGCCGAGGGGTCTAGGGCGATGGAGCGTGGACCTAGGTGTCGAGCGTGGCCGAGGGGTTGGGCGACACAGAGCGTGGCCGAGGGGTCGAGCGCAACGGAGCGTGAACCCACATGTCAGGCGCGGCTGAGGGTTTGGGCAAGCATCGGGTGCGGCTGACGTGTTGGGCGTGATGGAATGTGGACCCAGTTGTCGGGCGCAGCCGAGCGGTCAGGTGCGATGGAGCGCCAACCCAAGTGTTAGGCACTAACCCAGGTGTCAGCATGGCCGAGGGGTCGAGCATGACAGAGCGCGAACCTAGGTGCTGGGCGCGGCCGAGAAGTCGGGCATGATGGAGCACGGACCCAGGTGTTGGGCGTGGCCGAGGGGTCAGGTGCGACGTAGCGTGGACCCAAGTGTCGGGCGTGGCCAAGGGGTCAGTCTAGTTTCATGTGTTACCCCATCTATGGTTTCCACAACCAGAGGGGTTGAGCTAATGTCGCTTGCCTCAATGGCTCGAGTGATGCACTCGATGAGCTCACTAACGGGTACGTCCGAGTGGAATCCAGGTCCGTCGTTCATAACAGGGCCGGCATAGCCCTCATGTGGCATTCCACTACTCCTTAACCCACCTCCCAGTAGATGCCCAAGCCATTCTGGAGACCGACTCAGGTGGCCCACTGTCCTTCCCTTGATGGAGATTCTATGGGCACGGCTCGAGGTTAGGATCGAATGAGAAGGTCGAGATGACCCTGTCCGCCTTGGAGCGGATTAAGCGAGGGCCTCTGGGGCTCATCTACATTTTCTCCCCTAGCTCTGTTTGACATGAGGTGGTCTCGAGCCCTTCATAGGCCGGCCTTCGAACCTCGGTCGGTTGTCGCTCATATCGAATGAGGCGACTATCGCTTCATGACGCAACACGAAGCATTATGATGCAACAACTGCATATGCAATGCTTAGATATATGGGATGAATGTATGGATGCATGCATGAGAATGGATGAATGAATGATCATGTACCTAAAAATAGGAAAGGGGTTTTGGTAAAGTTACCTCGATGGCTCGAGTGACGGGTTGGGGGAGCTCTTTATCGGATATGTTTGAATAGAATCCGGGCCCGTCGTTCGTGACAAAGTTGGTATAGCCCGCATGAGGCATCCCACTACTCCTTACCTATCTCTCGGTAGCCGCCTGAGCCATCTGATCAACTCGGGTGACCTGTTGGTCTCTCCTCGATGGAGACCCCGTTGGTAGGCCCTTCCAAACCTTGCTTAGGAAGGTAGAGGGTCATTTGTGGGTTGTTGCGCCTTATTTTTTGTGCCTAGGTTGCGGTAGTGGTGGGCCCTACCTAGGCCATGTCCTGTTTAACCAGGTGATGTTTTGTTGGGCAGGGCACGTCCCATCAGCCAGGATGCGTCCCACCGCACGCTTCCCCGCATTAAATAGGGGGAAGGGAGAGGGTTTTCCTCTCATTCTTTCACCTTTCTCCAACTGCTGCTACTTCTCCTTCTTCCTTTTCGCCAAGCCCATTAGTGCGCCGTGGCGGTTTCTAGGAGAGTGTAAAGCAAGGGAGAGGAGAACTTATAGATCCGTTCATGAATTCGAGGTGTGATGTCGAACTGGAGGCCTTCCACCGTGGATGAGGTGGTGCTAGCCGCCATCGTCGAGAAAGGGCATCTCCCATCGAAGGAGGTGGTGCATTGGAGGGCTCCTGCATCGAGGGAAGTTGTTCCACAACCCCAGGTCGATGAGGTCATCTCCTTTCTTGCCTTCCATGAGCGTGGGCTTAGGTATCTCATGCACTGGTTCTTGCACGGGCTCCTAAATGAGTGGGGCCTAGAGCTGCAGCACCTCAACCCGACTGGGGTGCTATAGATCATCGTCTTCATCGCTGTCTACGAGGCCTTCCTCAAGATGGAGCCACACGTGGGCCTCTTCTAGCTGATCTTCAGTGGGTGAGCCCAATCCAAGGGGAAGCCACCTAGAATCGCGCCGGTTGGGGGATTCGCTTTGCAGAAGAAACCAAAGCCGTCGACCCCCTACCTGGCGTACTCCCCCTGTGACTCCAACCAGGGGGGCACAGCAAGTGGTTCTACATTAGAAACCCAGTGGAGGCGCCATTCCTGTCGTTCACCTGAAGAAGACCGGAGAGGAGGGAAAGCTAGTCGTGGGGTCCTACCGGTCGATATAACAAGTTGGAGGTTATCGAGGTGGAGCTTCAGAAGCTTGTGCAGCATGGCCTCAATGGGTTGCAGGTCTTCCACACCTTCTTCCACCATTAGGTCACCCCACTGGTGGAAAGAATGTGGCCGATGTGGGAATACATCGGCCCGATGGATCCCGACCGCTCATCACCAGAGGAGTTGCCAAAGGATGAAGTCTGGAGTTGACTTGATCGGGTGCTGTAGCTGAGGGATAAAGACTCCCTCAAAGGGACGCCTAGACCTCTTCACACCATAAAGCTATCCAATCTGATATGCCCCCTGTGACCTTTTCCCTCTTGCTCTTCTTTGTTTTGATTTCAAGTTGCCCATTTTGTAGGGACTCGCGGGTTACAAATCCTGGCGCACCTTCTGAGGGGGTCAGAGGGCGCAGCTCAGCAAGCTGCCTAGAAGGAGGTGACACTTGCTAAGAAGAAGAAAAGAGCTGAGAAGGCCCAGAGGAGGTTAGAAAAGGAGAAGGAAATCAGCTAGCGGGTCCGAGGGGTGAGAGCCAGAGTGACATGGAGGTAGAGCTCGAGTCGAAGGTGCCCACGAAGATGGGTGGCGACATGAGTGCCTCTATGGACAAAGGAGACAAGGGCACCATCATGGCCTCGGTGGAGCACCATGAGGCTATGACCACATCCATCGGTAGCAGACATGATATGGAGATGCGCGGCGACGTTCCTAAGTCAAGGAAGCACGCCGTGAGTGAAGACACCGCCATCGAATGAGAGGCAAAGCAGTCATGATCATCGCATGCTTCGGAGGTGTTGTTGGCTCCACACCCCCCACTCCAAGTGTGGCAGAGCACACCGGCCAGTTGGAGGAACGTGTTCGTTCCCCTGCATCTTTGGGGTCAGTGTGTGTGCATGACCCCAACGAGGGGATGTTCCGCCAGTGGCTCCGGTGGTTTCGCCACAAGCTAGCGGTCGTGGCCATTCGTGGGCTGATCGAGGATCGACCGAGTTGGCTCCTACCTTGATCGATATGAGGGGGCATGGGTTGTGACCCGTGGGTGGTCCTCATCTGGTCGGCCCATCGCCAGCCGGTCGGGGCTTTAAGGCTCTGTCGCTTTTATCTAGGCAAGCATTCATGCTCCCTCCTATTCTCATAGTAGAGTTTTTTAGTGTGGATAACCTATGCTTGTTTGATAGTAGCTAGGGGCTAGTAGGACTAGGAGTCACCCCACCTCCCATGCGAGAAGAGTGGAGACCCAACCTACAGTGGGCCGCGACGAGCGGTAGAGGAAGCAGGCTAGCGGCCGTGAAACCTTCCTTACTGGGGGTTGTGTCTTCCCTGCCAGTTGCGAGCATGGCGGCAGTGGCGACGGTGGTGATCCCCGTGGTGATGGCAGACGTTGGGTCGGAGGTGACCCTCGTGATCCCTCCCCCAATAGCTACGAAGGAGGAGAGGAGGGAAACCGGGCTCCCTGCCTCGCCCGGCAGAGGAGCGCATGGTTCGCCCTCCTGGTCCAAGCTAGAGGGGTCAGGAGGAGATGTGGCCAGGCTAGAGGTAGAACATCCGCCGATGAGCCATGGAGTCCAGGCGATGGAGATCCCTTTCTCCAGCAAGGAAAATGTCGGGCTGGAGCCGCCGGTCATCCTGCCGTTCCGGGAGCTGGTGATGATCTGGTCGTCGCATGATGCTGCGGTGGCTAGATCTTCTAGCGGGTCAGGTGTGAGCCGTGAGCTGGTGTGGCCTTGCCCTAGCGAGCTAGGAAAGGCTTGGTTTATCCTTCATGATGAGGAGGAGTTGAAGCTCTAGCACTTGCTTGGGGAGAGAGGACTATCGATGGAGTCCGATCTCGCCCATACCAAGGCAAGGCTCAAGGAAGCCTTGGAGAGGGTTGAGCTCATTCATTAGGCCATGATAGTCGACCTACCATGCATCATAGAGGTAATGTTCTCTGTGTTTTTGGTGTTGTCCTTGACTCCATGGCCCTATAATGGTTGTCTTCACATGTTTGCTTCTTGCCTTACAAGATTTAGAGACGATGTCGATCTGCAAATCCAGATTTCTTCAAGAGGAGCATGGTCAGATGGATCAGGAAACCATGGCATTGTGGCAGGTTGATGAGCTTAGGCACTAGCTAGAGTCCACCCACCATGAGTCCCAAGACTGGGCGGCCGAGGCAATGAGAGCACGGGTGGTAGAACTGTGTGTGGTCGAGCGGGCAACTGCTGCTGAGTGAGAACTCGACGCGGCGAAGGTCCACTTGGTGGAGACCGAGGTGGCACTTCAAAAGGCCTTGGAGGCTCTAGAGGCGGAGCGAAAGGCCCGGTCGAACACCGAACAAGAAGTGGTTGCACTCCGGGGGCAGGTGCTCGGGGCAAAGGAGTCGAACGCTCGACTGCTCAAGAAGGTGACCCAAAAGAGGAAGGACTCTCCATCCTCAAAAGCGTCCGCCTTGGTACATATCTATTCCACCTTCGGTTGATGCCTTGGTTTTTCCTTTCCTTTGCTTTTGAACTTGTCATCTTTTTCTAGAACTGGGTGGAAAAATTGGCTCTCTAGAGCAAGAGCTGGTGACGGCCAAAGCGGCGGTCGGTCAGGGTGCGGAGGCGTTAGCCAAGTCCCTTGAGCGACGTGCTCTCAAGGGAGAGCTCGACTAGATTCGTAACATCACATAGGTTGTCATCTCTGAGGTGTTCAGGTCAGGACCGAGCACCTATACGCCTGTTGTCCAACTGGTGGAGGTCCTAAACATAGTTTGAGCGCTCATCTCTAGCAGCATGTTCTATGAGACATCGAGGGTGCTGACCTCGGTGGTGACCCACCACCCTGATCTGGACTTTGCGGCCATCAGTAGAGGATACACCGATGGGTGGAGCACAGATGAAATCCATGCGCTGGGGGAGAGTTTGGTGCCATACACATAGATGGTCGCCGAGCTGGTCACCGCACAGTGGGCGATGGAGGCTCGTCGTTCGAGCAAGGCTGAAGAACTGCACCGGGAAGATGTCGTCTAGCCTATGGAGGGAGTGGAGATAGGGTCAGAGGCCAGCATCGTCTCACCCCCAACCGAGAGCAAGCCGCCTTCGTCCTCGTCGACCATGCCATCAGCCGATGTCGTCGGGCGGCCATAATAGAGTTTAGAGTAGAAATAGTCAGTAGATGTAAAAGATGAGTTCGTGGGGAAGTCCCTGTATGAACATTTTTACACTCATGACTATTTTGAGTTTGTTTTTGTGATGAAAGCACTCGTGAAGGAAGCTTGTCCCATCCGCCCTTGTTTTTACCCAAGCATAGCTTTGTTTTTTATCCTTTCTTTTTTGGACCTGCCCGTTGATCCGTAGGATGCAACCTTAAGAACCCGGGTGTGGTCTATGAGGCTCAGCTGCTCGTAACCATAGGTCATGGTAGGGTGTGACCGGTCGGGAGTTTAAAACAAAAGTTACGTAGGGTAATCAAATGAACGGAATGCCCTTTCGTTTGGGCAAAAAGTATTACTATATGATAGTAAAAAGGGAGGGTGGTATCACACCCACATGGACCCCTGAGCGACCTAGGATGAGAGTGCTCAGGCTAGGGTGCTATAGGAGCAAACGTTGAATGAAAAGAAAATGGTAAGACCAAGCTTTAGGGGAAGAAACGACATAACTGTTCGATGTTCTATGTGTTGGTGAGAATGTTGCCATTGTCGTCCTTTAGTTGGTAGGAGCCCAGTTGGATCACCTTAGTCACTGTGTAGGTTCATTCCCATGATGGAGAGAGTTTATGTTTCTCCTTGGTCGATTGGGTTCTCTGGAGCATGAGATCACCGACCTCGAGGATTCTCCCCCTGATTTTTCTTTCATGGTACCTATGGAGAGTTTGCTGGTAGCGAGTGGAGTGGATGACGGTTGTCTCACAAGCATCCTTGAGTAGGTCGACCACGAACTACTGAGCCTCTGTGGCTCAGTCTCGGTTGAAGGCCTTCACTCTTGGGGCACCGTGGTTGAGGTCGGAGGGAAACACTGCTTCAGCTTCGTAGGCTAGGAAGAAGGGTGTGAACCCTATGGATCGGTTCGGGGTCCTTCTCAAGCTCCAAAGGATCGCTGGGACCTCTACAACCCATCGCCTGGCATACTTATTGAGTCGGTCAAAAATGTGGGGCTTGAGTCCTTGGAGGACCATGCCATTGGCTCACTCGACCTGACCTTTAGTACGCTGATGTCCGACTGAGGCCCAGTCAATCCTTATGTTGTATCCATCATAGAAGTCCAGGAATTTCTTCCTAGTGAAGTTTGTTCTATGGTCGGTGATGATGCAGTTTGGAACACCAAACTGATAGATGATGTCGAGGAAGAACTTGACCGCTTCTTCCAAGCAAATATTGGTGATGGGCTTCGCCTCTATCCACTTGGTAAACTTGTCCACCACTATGAGTAGGTGAGTGAAGCCGCCTAGGGCCTTTCTAAGGGGTCCGATCATGTCGAGGCCCCAGACCGCAAATGGCCAGGTGATGGGGATGGTTTGAAGCTCCTACGCCGGCAAATGAGTTTGACAAGCATAGAACTGGCATCCCTCACACCTACGGATGACCTCCTCTGCATCTCATAGTGCGGTGGGTCAGTAAAAACCTTGGCGGAAGGCTTTCTCGACCAGCGACCTTAGGGCCGCGTGATGTCCACACATTTTGGCGTGAACTTTGAGGAAAAGCTGTTTCCCCTAGTCGATCGGGATGCACTTCATGAGTACTCCTGATGGGCTCCGTTTGTTGAGTTCGTTGCTGATGGTGATGAATGTCTTGGCGTGGTGAGTGATTCATCGTGCTTCTATCCTTTCTAGTGGGAGAACCTCCTCGAGGAGGTAGGTGAGCAATGGTGCTCTCTAGTCAGTCTGATCGAGTGCCACCACAGTGACGTCGACGAGCGATGTTGCCATGGAGGCACCAAGGTTGGAGCCCCCGAGCACATGGCTAGGGTCAGGGCACATCGGGAGGTCAGAGCCTCCGTGTGCCAGATTAATGTTAGAGCGCATCTAGATCAGATCCTCTAGAACGTGGGCAGATGGCTCATGGAGATCGTTGATGAAGACCTCAGCTAGAGATGGCACCCGCCTAATAGCTAATTTTGCAAGGAAATCGGAGGCATCATTGTCCTTTTGGAGGACATGATGCAGTTTGATCCCTCGGAATTTGTCCTCGAGCTTGCGCACCTCCTAGCAATATGCTGCCATGAGAGGGCTCTTGCAGGAGGACTCCTTCATGACCTGGTCGATGACCAACTCTGAGTCACGGTGGACATACAACCATGTAGCGCCGAGCTCGACGGCGATGCGCATTCCATTGATGAGGGCCTCATACTCCACGACATTGTTTGAGGCTGAGAAATGAAGATAGATCATGTAGCGAAGCCTGCTCTCATCTGTGGAGATCAGAACCACTCCAGCCCCCGAGCTAGGTGCCATGACCGACCCATCGAAGTACGTTGTCCAGTACTCGTGGGTGATGTCTAGGGTCGGTAGCTGGACCTCCATCCATTCGGTGATAAAAGTCGGTGAGAGCCTGAGACTTAATAGCAGTGTGGGGGATATACCTAATGTCGTGGCCCATGAGCTCAAGTGCCCACTTGGAGATCCATCCCGCGGCGTCGTGGCTATGGACGATGTCTCCTAGTGGGTATGAAGTGACGACCATGACTTTATGGTCGATGAAGTAGTGCAGGAGCTTTCGGGTCACCATTAGCATAGTGTATAGAAGCTTCTGAACCTAGGGGTATTGAACCTTGGCATCGGTGAGTACCTCACCGACGAAGTATACTAGTCGTTGAACCTTCTGGGGGTGTCCTGGCTCCTTCTTTTCAACGACTAGGGTGGCACTCACCACGTGGTTGTTTCCGTGATGTAGAGGAGGAGGGGCTCTCTCCATTTGGGAGCGACGAGGATTGGGGGCCGATGTCAGTGATGTTTTGAGGCTTTCCAGAGCCTGCTGCACCTCCTCTATCTAGACAAATGTGTCTGTCTTCTTAAGAAGTTTGTAGAGAGGCATCCCCCATTCGCCTAATCGGGAGATGAACTGGCTCAGGGTGGCCAAATAGTCAGGGAGCCTCTGTACAACCTTTACATTGCAAATAGGGACTATGTTGGAGATCGTCATGATTTTATTGGGGTTGGCTTCGATGCCCTGCTCGAACACAATGTATCCGAGCAGCTTCCCCTTTGGGACCCCAAAAACACATTTTTTGGGATTCAATTTGACGCTGAACCTTTGGAGGTTTGCGAATGTTGCGGCCAAGTTTGCTATCAAGTCGCTAGCTTGAGTCATTTTGACCACTATGTCATCTACATAGACAGCGATTGTTGGTTTTGGCCGCTCGACTTGGTCAAGCTGGTCGGGCGGGTCGATTTGGTCGGCGAAGCATCGTTGCATGCACCGTTGATAGGTGGCACCAGCATTCTTCAGACCGAAAGGCATGGTTACATAACAGTACAAACCATATGGGGTGATGAATGAAGTCATGACCTGGTCAGACTCTTTCATTGTGATCTAGTGGTAGCTAGAGTAGGCATCCAGAAAGAAGAGGATTTTGCATCCTGAGGTGGAGTCGATTATCTGGTCTATGCGTGGCAAAGGAAAATGGTCATTTGGACATGCCTTCTTAAGGTTAGTATAATCAACACACATTCTCTATTTCCCAATCTTCTTTTTTACAAGAATAGGATTAGCTAGCCAGTCAAAGTGATATACCTCTTTGATGAATCTAGCTGCTAGGAGTTTGGTGATATCCTCGCCTATGGCCCTGTGCCTCTCGTTGTCAAAGTGACGTAGGCATTGTTTGGCGGGCTTTGAGCCCAGGACAAGGCATAATGCATGCTCGGTGACCTCCCTTGGTATGACCGACATGTCAGAGGGTTTCCACGCGAAGACATTGTGGTTGGCACGTAGAAAGTCGGCGAGCTCGCTTTCCTATTTGGCCGGGAGCTTGGTCCCGATCCACACCATTTTGGTCTGGTCAGTAGGGTCACTCCCCACCGCCTTGGTTTCCTCGGTGGGGTGGAAGGCACTTGAGGAGGTCGACTCATTGCAGTCTAGGACTACTAGAGTCAACGAAGTCCCAAGCTCTAGGAGCTCGGTGGAGTTGATGACGATCGTGTCGAGCTCGTAATGCTCACAGTCGCATGTGTAGGCATGCGAAAAGGTGGTACCCATGGTGGTGATGCCGTTTGGTCCTGGCATCTTCAACTTGAGGTAGGTATAGTTGGGGATCGCCATGAACTTGGCGTAGCATGGCCACCTAGGATGACGTGGTAGGACCCTACAAAGTCCACCACCTCGAAGGTGAGGACCTCTGAGCAAAAGTTAGCTCGATCACCAAATGTGATGGGCAGGTCGATCTGCCTAAGCGGGTATGCCTTCATCCCTAGGATCACTTTGTGGAAGGGAGAGCTCACTGGGTAGATCTCCGACCGGGGGATGTGCATGGCGTTGAGGGTGTCAACATAGAGAATGTTGAGGACAATGCCTCCGTCCATCAACATTTGGTGACGAGCGGGTAGCGACCCAATCGGGCGATGTGCGAAGGATGGTCTCTTCGATCAAAAGTAATCAGAGAGTCTGACCAGCTAAGGAAAGAGGGGACGGCCATCTCGGCGGCACATGCCTCTCTGTAGTGCACCTTGTGCTGGCGCTTGGAGTGGATGGAATCAGATCCCACAAAGATCATGAGGCATTCCTCGGGGTTAGGGAAGCCATCATTATCCTTGCCTGCCATGCCTTCTTTCCTAGCCACCTCTTCCTTGCCCTTCCCTTCCTTCAGCCTGTCGGCCTATCGCAAGAAGCATTTGAGGAGCTTGCAGTCCTTGTAGAGGTGCCTGATGGGGTAGGTGTGGTTGGTGCATGGACTCTCCATGAGCTTGTCAAAGTGGTTGGGCTAGCCCTGCTAGGGCTACTTGCCCATATGATCGGCTACGGCGACTAAGGCTGGGTTGGTCAATTGGCGTCGATCCTTCTTGCTCTTCTTCCCCTTTTGTATAGAGGGGCCCTCACCTTGGTCCTCATGCTTGGCCTTGCCCCTGTCCCAACCACCGCTAAAGACCACCCCAACCGCCTCCTTGCCGAAGGCATGGTTCCTAGCGATGTCGAGCAGGTCATGGGTGGTATAGGGCTTCACATAGCTGAGCTTGTGGATCAAGGACTTGCAGGTTGTCCCAGAGAGGAACACATGATGACATCCGCATCGACGACATCAGGAAGGGAGTTGCACCATTTTGAGAACCTATGGATGTAATCTCGTAGGGACTCGTTGGGCTCCTACTGGTAGCTCTTGAGGTCCCAGCAATTCCTAGGATGGACATATGTCTCCTGGAAATTTCCAACGAAGATCCTCCTGAGATCCACCCAGTCATGGATGCTATTGGGCGGGAGGAATTAGAGCCATGCTCAAACATGCTCCCCCAAGCAGATGGGGAGGTACTGGATGATGAAGTTGTCATCACTCTTATGGCTCGGCAGGCGAGCCAGAAGTCTTCGAGCCATATACCGAGGTTGGTCTCCCCGGTGTATCTGGCAATGTTGGTGGGTGGTCGGAAGCGTTGTGGGAACGGCGCTCTCTGGATGTGATGACCAAAGGCCCATGGTCCTAGGCCATCCGGGCTAGGACTCCGATCGTCTGGTCGGTGACCATGCCCAAGGTGTGTGTCCCCGCACTCCTTGATGGTCAGTCCGAGGCCTGTATCGCCTGCTCTTGCCGCCATTTGGTAGGTGTCATCATTGTGTCGGGCATGGCATCGATTGTTGATGACGTTGCAAGCATCACGGTTCGTCCCGAGGCATTTGCGCACCGGTGGTCGGTGTGGAGCGGGCACTGGGTTAGGCTATGGCGTAGCCGTGGCCTCCTGCCTCACCTCCAGCAACTGTAGTGATGAGTGGATGGAGCGATTCGACTGGTGGGGTAAGAGGCCGCAAGCCGGTGTCACGACGCGGAGCTCTTCACCTATTGAATGGCGGTGGTCTCCACCAGCGCCTGGAGGTTCCGGTGGATTGCTTGATCCTAGGGGTCAGCCGGCTCGGGGAGGTCACGTAGAAGTATCGCCGCAGCAGCGATGTTCTGGCCAGCTTGAGCAAACCGAGGGGGGCCATTCCCCCCGTCTAGGATGTTGCACTAGACCAGACGGGCATGACCCCAAACGTCGCTCACCAAGTTACGTGCGTGGGATGCAGCGTACTGCGCCGAGCGCGCCAGCATAGGTGGCGGCTGGCTCTGTCGCCTTTGTCGTAACTCCTCGCCGTGCTCCTGCGCACGTGCGAGGGCCTCCACACAAGGGTCTAGAGGGGTGTAAGTCTGTAGAAACTCCGCTACCATCGGCGGCTGTCCCGGAGCGTCTGCCATAGCACACTCTCGGGACAGAGTGTGGTTAGGTGCCACAACATCGCCAATGTTGGAGCCGTTTCTTTCAACCTCGTCATCCACGAGGTCATGGAAAGAGACCGGAGCGTAGCCCGCCATCCTCAGAAATTCAGATGTGAGAGGGGGCGGCGTCAGCATCCTTCAGAGCCTCCCACGCATACGTGTCCACGGGGACGTGAGGGCCGTAGGGGAACCGGTCGCATGGCGGTTGCGGTGGGGACAACGGGGTCCCTCTAGAGAGTCGGTGGAAGGTATTAAATAGCGAGTAAAGAACAATATGTACGTTACTCATAGTGGGGTTTGAGCCCAGCGTGGGCTCAAAGCAAAGCGTAGCTATCTTGTCGTTGAGGTCGTCCAACAGTCCTAGGCCGACGGAGGGTGCTCCTCCTCCAGTGGGCGCCGGGATAGGTGCCTCCACGCTGAGGCGGAGTACGCTAAGCTGGTCAGCAATGAAGTCTAGACTTCCAAAGAGGAAGGTCTAGAGCGGCTCGAAGACAGAAGGAACCCACATCCCAATAGGTGAGAGCATGGGAAACTCCAGCGACCCAAAGCAGATCGTATCGCTTGAGCTTGCCATGTCAAAGATGGTGGAAAGATGGACCATCCGATGACCAAAAGCGTGAACGCACAACGTCCTCCCCACGGACGGCACCAACTGTCGGTGCGAAAAGCGACCAACAAGTAAATATTTGTAGTTTTGCCATGCGTTGTGATCGGATGTGGCCTAGCACTCAATGGCACAGGATTTATACTGGTTCAAGCAACATGCCCTACGTCCAGTTTTGGTCGGTCAGTGACTTTATTCCTGAGCCTAGGTGCTCGAAGTTTGTTGTGGGGTTACAAACAAGTGGGAATAAGAAGGGGGTGTTAAAGGTTCGGTCGGACTTTGAACCTAAGGGCCGAGAGTGACGGGAGCTCTAACGTGCGCTAAGTATTAGAGCATATGCTCTTGTAGCTTTAGAGTTCTAGAGCTATGGAGCTATTCGAATGCTTAGATTGTCTAGAGCCAGCCAGAGAGAGTTTGAGCGACCATCCCTGTTGGGAGAGAGCGTATCCCCTTTTATAGGTGAAGGGGGTGGCCTTACAAGTTTAGAGAGAAAGAGAGAGAGTGTGTACATGTGCTACCTAGTCTTATTGCTCACGCCATCGGGTACGAGAGGATTGTCGGCGCCCATAATATTGTTCATGCCTAGACGCATCTGGCAGGTTTTATCGTGTTTACCTGGTATGATAAATGTTGGCACCTACAATACTGTAAAACAAATGTCGACGCCCGCAACACTGTTTGGGTTCTGACACGCCTAGAAGGTTGCATAGTACCCGTCTGGCATGGCCTGGTGGCACTATCCTATAGGTGTGTAGGGTATGGCAGGGTACGGTCCTCGGTATTGCGGTTGACTTGAGTACCTTACCTTATCTGCTCCGCCGGATCCTTGGGTCCTTATCGAGTGGTCATCCCCGGTCGATCGTTCTCGGTCGGCTCCGATCGTATCGGTCAGAGAAGAGCTGCAAGTAGAGGTTCGACGTATTCTCGGTCGGAAAAGGAGGTCGGAGTCGGACGATATCCCCTCCTTTGCCAGGCCTTATGGTCAGAGATCGGATCGATCTCCTGACCTGTCATTAGGTATCTGGGCCGGCCTAGGAGGCGCACGTTGTCGCTATGTTGTCTGCTGGGCCGAGCTTTTGCTGTGAAGCGAGCCCATTGGGGACCCCGGTTTTAGGAACCCAACACATATTGCTATGCCTTGCTTTCCAAATAGATAAGGTACCCCATCTGGGTTGGGCTCCTTGCATAGCCTGCTTGGCATCCCCCGTCCTACTTGGGCTATTGTCCATGCGGTGAGTTACCCTAGGTACATATCACCGATAGGTAGTTTTGATAAGGGCATGCAACCTTTGGATACAACCATGAAAGTTAAAAACAAGGTGAGCTAGCTCATTCCTATGTTTGCATAGCAATATAATCATCTACACTAAGTAACGAGGATTGTCAACCCTTGGATACCTACCCTTGTAACACTATTGCCGCCATGACTTGTTGAAGAACGTCTGGCATAGGGTATCATGAACTCCATATCTCCCGCTACAAGTACAAACACGGTGCCCCCAAATTGAACACCGACTGATAAGGATGAAGGATGAAGCACACCGGAGATGGACAGAAGCATTTCTCTATTCTTTTTTCTCCTTTCTCTCATTGTAACATGGCCCTCGATATAAGTTATATAAGGGGAGACTAGGACTTTCTCTCGGGGTCTTTGGACTTTCTCTTAGTCTTAGATCGATAGCTTTCTCTTCCACTCCTTATTTGCAGACCCTACTGCAAGCATCGAGCCCTCGTGCTCACGAACATGATTGAACACCACCATACTTGACGTGAATCAGTATAAATCATGAGTCTCTGAGTGCAAGCCATATAAATTTACTAGTTGACGCTATGAGACGTCAACAAAAATATAAATTAATACTTTTAATAATAAAAATATAGATAACATTAGGT
This sequence comes from Miscanthus floridulus, assembly GCF_019320115.1. Taxonomy (NCBI): domain Eukaryota; kingdom Viridiplantae; phylum Streptophyta; class Magnoliopsida; order Poales; family Poaceae; genus Miscanthus; species Miscanthus floridulus. The sequence goes on along the minus strand of NC_089582.1, from coordinate 149,713,470 downwards.
ACTTACTCCCATATTTGTTTTGCGCGGCAATGGATAGCCGCATTCTTTTGCAGTTTAAACAAGATTGACCGCAGTTACTAGGTGCCCATCCATTTGGGAGTATGCGACATTGCAACGCATGTCGGGCCTTGTACAAACATAAAGATTATCATCTATTGTACCCCCTCGGTCCCAAATTATAAGTCATTCTAGCTTTCTTGGAGAGTCAAAGCATCTCAAGTTTAACCAAATTTATATGATAAAATAATAATATTTATGATACCAAATAAGTATCATTACATTCTTTATTAATTAAATTTTCATAGTATACCTATTTTATGTCATAAACTTTATAATTCTCTCTATAATTTTGATCAAACTTGAGATACTTTAACTCTCCAAGAAAGTTAGAATGACTTATACTTTGGGATGTAGGAAGTATATCCTTAAGGTCCTAGAAAAATCCCTTCTCCATACAACAATCCTTCATTTGTCACCCCAGCTGATGTGTTGTAAACGTGGAAACAAATAAAATAAAGACCGAGGGTGAAAGGATAGATTTTTTAGTCATCTTATATTCCCTTCTGTATATTCCAAATGTATGTCATGTTAGGTTTGTGTAATTCAAGCTTTTTTGAGCTTTGCCAACCATTATCTAAAAATCTAAAGCAGATTTACAATATAAGATTGATGCTATTAGATTTGTTAGGGAAAGTAATTTGATCATATATAACTTTATCTTTTTGGAATACTATATTTCCATAGAGATTGCTATTCGGAGTGTAAGGCCAGTCTCAATAGGGGTTTCATGAAGTTTCATGGGCATTAAATACGCTGACATGACACTGTATTGATGAAGAGATATGGTGAAAGTTTCATGGGAGTAGAGAGAGTTTCATGTGAATGAAACTCTTATGCACTGTGTCCAAAATATGGGTGTCTTGAAAACTGGGACATGAAATCTCCACTAAGACTGGCCTAACCTTATTAGTTATAGACCATGTCAATGTCCTAAATGACTAATCTTTATTATGTGCACCGTGCTTGCAGTTGCAGCACACTTTTATTTATAGCAGGGTATGAGAATCAAAGACCAATTATGAATTGGTAATGCTCAAGAATCCAAAGAGCACTTAATTAAAAATAATATCTTTAATAATACACTAAATGTTCAATAACATTTTAAAAAATTGCATGCTTTGCAAAAAACACATATAAAATGTTTAATGGTAGGCGTCTTGTTTCACAATTCTTGTCATTTTGAACAATGATACGCTCTCAAAAAAAATAGTTTAGCTTTGATTATGATTTGCTATGATAGTATCTATAAAGACATTGAAGTACATTTTAAGAACAATCTATATACATTGTCTTAGTGTCTTTGAATTATAGTATGAATTGCTCTCTAAACCTAGGCACAATATATTTCATGGTAGATATAATGAAATGAGTAAAGTCCATTATTTTAACTTCAAACTTATAAGACAGTTCAATTTTCAATCCTGAACTATTATTAAACTAGGCACAAGACACCCTTCAACCTTCAAAACCTCCGTCGGGTTTCAAAGATGGTTTTCTATTTTCTAAACATATATTTTCGCCCTTCTTTGATACGCGATGGTTTTTTATATTAAACTCATTTTTATTATTTTTAGTAAAAATAGAAAATCACATTTGAAACTAATTAAAGGACTGTATTTTTCTGGTTTATATAATAATTATATAAGAGGTGTCCGGTACCGGCGGTACCCAACTTCATATTTTAAAGTGTAAAATCTACAAGTTAAAGGTTTTAATAGATTTTACCCAATGAAATTAATCCATTGTATAAATGTTGATGCGCTTTTAAAACCAGATAGCTGGGTTTGAACTTTAAATTAGTTTATAAAAGAAAAGAATCCCAAATAGCATTCCGACCCTCCTCCGCCGCATCCCGCAGGACCAGGCGCGTGCCCAGGAAAGCAACCATTGATCAACGGAAATGCTATGACGCATACGTCCGACGCGCCGGACGCGTGTCAGACTACCATTCGCGACTTTACCAGCCACACCTCGTCTTATCCGCCCGCCGCCTGACGCCGCTTCACTTCACTCGCTCCCCCGCACTCGCACTTCACCCGCTCCGCCCGCTTCCTCGCAGTCGCACTCCGCCCGTCCTCATGGTGGCGTAATCTCATGGTGGCGGCGTCGGTCCATGCTGCTGCCCGAACCTCGTACCATCGCCAGTGAATCCGCTCCTTGCACGTGTCACTGGAGAACGTGCTGGTAGCGTGCGGTGCGAACTGGAAAAGAGGACGCGCTGAGGGAGTGTGTCCCAGAACAGTCCGATGGATCCGTATACGGGCGCTGGCGCTTCCCATTGATCAACTACTACACGCGGCCGCGATCCGCGAGCCGCCGACATATATAACCGCCGCCCCGCTCTGGCGCTCTCGCCTCGTCTTCGTCCCCTCTCCTCCTCTCCACGCTCGCTGCTTCTTCCCCCTCCCCTCTCTCGCCTTGCTACCTAAACCCAACAATTTCCCTAAGAAACGGCCGGAAATCTCTCTGCCCCCCTCCGCTTCTCCTCTTCCGCCGCCGCGACCGTCGCCGGCGACGAGGGTGCCCGCCATGGCGTACATGGCAGCTGTCGCGCCCGTCCCCTGGTGGCCACCTCCACCGGAGCTGGCGCCTGTGGGCTTCCTCGACGCGTCCTCTGCCGCCGGCTATCCAGAGTCCCAAACCCTACCCTTCTTGCTGGCGCCGCCGCCTGCGGGGTACTCTATCCTTCCTCCCCCAGCTCCGATCGTCATCCAGCTCCAGCCCCACCCCAGCTTCCTCGCGGAGGCGGATCAGCGCCGCAGCAGTTCCCTCGTGCAGGTGAGCCTTGCCCCGGAGGTTCAATCTCGATCGCGTTCCCCTCGCATTCCGAGTTTCCGACTTCTTTCCGACTCATTCGTGCGCTCTCTGCCATGGCACAGTTCTTGAAGGATGAGGGGGCCGTTCCGTCGCCGGAGGATGAAAAGAAGAGGGAGAAGGTGATCCGAGAACTGAAGAAGGTAATGCGGCTCGCCCGCTCGGGTCTTTGGGTCAAAGAAAGCATCTTGTGGTTGTGCCGTACGGCGTACGCCCGTACCTGGATTCCTGATTTGTTGCGTTCTCGCGCTTCTCTCAGATAGTGATGCATTGGGCCATCGCGGTGGCCTATGAGCAGAGTGTGCCCCAGGGGATGGCCACGGCTACGGTCTTGACATACGGTTCTTACACATTAGGGGTAAGCAAGAGCTGCACAACTTTAGAGTCTTGATTTTTCTGAATTCTGGCGCACTTTGTTCTTTGTAGTTCATGTTGTTGACATGCGGTTATTACACATTGTGGCTAAGTGAGAGAATGGTGAATTTGGACTTTTGATGTGTCTGAATTGTTGCGCAGTTTATGTTCCTCGTTCATGTTGTTTATAGGGATATCCCCAATTTCATGTTTTGAATTCTTTTATTTATAACATTACATTTGAGCTACATATCCTAGGTTCAATGCTTAACATATTTTGTCTTTTATTAAGCTAGCCTACATTATAACTTAAGTGCATCACTTGGGTAGTGCTGATATAAAATGACCGCAGATTATCTGAAATCTTTTTTTTCCAACCCTCCTCAATTGTGGATATTGCATTGTGCAGGTTACTGCCCAGCACAGTTCTATTTTATCTTCTATCTTCTATTTTGACTTAGTTTCTGCTTATGACACATTAATTCCATGAATCCAAATAAAAGGAAAGCATCAGCAGCTAACACATTGGCCTTTTCTAGACTTGAGTTGTAATGTTTATAGAGATGAGTTGTTGCCATTGCTCTTCAAGCTTAGGGTCTATGGATGGAAATTAGTGTCTATGCTTATATAAAGTACCATCTAGACACATCTCCACTGGATTTGACTAATCTTTATTTCTCTTTCTCAAGGCTCATGAACCTGAATCTGACATTGATGTACTTTGCGTTGGACCTTGTATTGCAACACTGCAGGTGGGTATGGTTCTTTCTGTTTCGTATCTTACTCTGACTCGATATTGATTTGTAATGTCGACATAATAACTCCTGTCTATTTTGTAGTACCATTTCTTTGTTGTTTTGAGACAAATTCTTGAGGGCAGATCAGAAGTATCAGAACTGCAAACTGTGGAGAAGGCTAAGGTTCCCTTGATGCGATTTAGATTCACTGGGATTGCAGTTGATTTCACATATGCCCAGCTCCGTGTTATTGATGCACTAAATGTTGGCCCACAGATTACCGGCTCAGGTGAGTGAACCACTCACCAGTCTTGCCGAGCACCCGCTAGTGTTGCCGAGCACCCACTAGCCGTGCCGACCACGAACAAGCGTTGTCCGTCCCCACTCACTATGGCTAGAGCTAGAAGAAGATGGGAGAACAGAGCATGCACACACAGTACAAGACACCAGCGTTGGCCGAAGCCATGTCTGAGAGATGGCAAATCTGAACTCTCTTTACTGAGTTGTCGTGGTAGTCTATTTATACAACTCTATCTATCTAGTCCAAGTACAGCTGCCCTGCTGCAACAGTGACTAGATAACATACAGGGCTGACTCTGCGCCGGCCTCTGCATGTGGCTACAGTGTTGCAGGTGAGCCGTGCGGCGCCTGCACCTGCAGCGGCTACACTATCACAGCAGGGGGCCTTTCGGCGCAGCCTTCCCTTGCTGTGTTCATACAAGGTAGCAGTAGATTATTTAACAATCTTCCCCTAATCCTACTGCTAACCCTTGTACCCCCTCCATGCCGATCATCTCCTTCAGCTCCGTGAGTTGAAGACGTTCGAGCGGCTTGGTGAGGACGTCCGCGAGTTGCCGACCAGTTTCGACGAACTCGATGACGACCTACCCTCCATCGACACAGTCCCTGAGGAAGTGGAACTTCACGTCGATGTGTTTACTCCGGTCGTGCAGAACCGGATTCTTCACGAGGGCGATGGCGGGCTGGTTGTCCACCATCAGCGCTGGTGGGTGAACTTCCACACCGGTCAACTCGCCCAGCAGCCGGCGCAGCCACACAACTTGGCACGCCGCTGTGGCCGCCGCTACGTACTCTGCCTCGCACGTAGATAGCGCCACCACCTTCTGTTTCAGCGACAACCATGAAATTGGGGCCGACCCGAGGAAGAGGAGCACGCTAGAGGTGCTCCGTCGTCCGTCGATGTCCCCCGCCATGTCTGTATCGCTGAACACAGTGAGCTGTAGCCTACTCCCGCCGGTCTTTAGGAAAATGATCTCTTAATCCACTGTTCCCTTGACGTAGCGCAGTAGCCGCTTCACCGCAGCCCAGTGATCCTCTCTAGGATCCTCCATGAAGTGACTAACGTAGCCCACGGCAAACACAATGTCCGGCCTCATGTGGACTAGGTAGCGCAGACCGCCGATGATGCTCCGGAAGAGTGTTGCATCCACCTTCGCCGCGGTGCTGGCCTTCGTCAGCTTCAGCCGTTCCTCCATCGGAGTCACGCATGGCTTGCACTCAGCCATGCCGCTCCTCTCCAACAGCTTGGGGGCATACGCGCTCTGACCGAGCGTGAGTTCCTCCTTTCCCTGTCTCACCTCGATGCCGAGATAGTAGGAGAGTGCGCCGAGATCGCTCATTCGAAAACGAGCCGCCATCTCGCGCTTGAAGCCGTTGATGTCCTCCGTGCACGCGCCGGTGACGATCAAGTCATCCACATACACGCCGACGACGAGCTCCTCCTTCACCCGTCGCTGCGTATAGAGCGCGTGCTCGGTTGCGCACCGCTGAAACCCAAGCTCGCCCAGTGTGGCGTCAAGCTTGGCGTTCCATGCTCGTGGGGCCTGCCGTAGCCCGTAGAGCGTCTTGCGCAGTCAGAGCACCCTGTGCTCCTCTTGCTTGACGGCGAAACCTAGAGGTTGCCTGACGAAGACCGTCTCCGTCAGTTCGCCGTTTAGGAAGGCCGATTTAACATCCAAGTGATGGACGCGCCAGTCCTTTGCTGCTGCCAAAGCTAGTAGCAAACGAACCGACTCCATGCGCGCAACTGGCGCAAAGACCTCCTCGAAGTCGATGCCCTCGCGCTGAACAAAGCCTTGGGCGACGAGGCGCGCCTTGTGCTTGACAATGGCGCCGAGCTCGTCCCGCTTGACCTTGTACACCCACTTCAGGCTGATCGGACGACATCCTGGAGGTGGATCGACGAGCTGCCATGTCTCGTTTTTCTCGATCGCCATCATCTCCTCCAGCATCGCCCGTCGCCAGTTTCCGTCCCGCTCGGCCAGCTCGAACGTGGGTGGTTCCTCTGCACTGACAAGCAGCAGCTCTGCCTCATTGAGCAGCCGATCAGCCAGTCCTGAGGGTCCTGTGCCGCCGACGATGTCGTCCAGCCTACGGAACCGCACCTCCTCACCTTCATGGTAGGCGTCCACGAACTCAGTGATGTCATTTGGAGGTGAGGTGAACTCGATCAGCGTTGATGGAGTTCCCTGTTCCGTCGAAGTGCTCGGCACCCTGGTTGCAGTGCTCGGCACTACTTCTGGATTTCTCGTCATAACTCCTACAGTGTTTGGCCACACTGTAGGAGTGCCTAGCCTCAGTCTTGGAGTGGTTGGCACCACTGTAAAACGTCTTGGCTCCGTCACGGGAGTGCTCGGCACCCGTCCTGGAGTGGTCGCCACCACTGCTGAACCTTCTGGCACCACTCCTGGCGTGCTCGGCATCCCTCCAGGAGTGCTCGGCACTCCTCCCAGAGTGCTCGGCATCCCTCCCGAAGTGCTCGGCACTGTCCCAGGAGTGCTCGGCGCTCCTCTCGGAGTGCTTGGCACCTCGTCCCCAGCGTCTCCACCACCGTGGATGACTAGGTGCTCGACGACGAAGGTATTGGTGAAGCTGCCAGCTTCCCCCATGCTCGGATACCACTTGTTGGCCCACAGGATCACCGGCTCAGGTGAGTGAACCACTCACCAGTCTTGGCGAGCACCCGCTAGTGTTGCCGAGCACCCACTAGCTGCGCTGACCACGAACAAGCGTTGTCCGTCCCCATGCACTATGGCTAGAACTTGAAGAAGAAGGGAGAACAGAGCATGCACACACAGTACAAGACACCAGCGTTGGCCGAAGCCCTGTCTGGGAGATGGCAAATCTGAACTCTCTTTACTGAGTTGCCGTGGTAGTCTATTTATACAACTCTATCCATCTAGTCCCAGTACAGCTGCCCTGCTACAACAGTGACTAGATAACATACAGGGCTGACTCTGCGCTGGCCTCTGCATGTGGCTACAGTGCTGCAAGTGAGCCGTGCGGCGCCTGCACCTGCAGCGCGCTACAGTATCACAGCAGGGGGCCTTTCGGCGCCGCCTTCCCTTGCTGTGTTCACACAAGGTAGCAGTAGATTATCTAACACTAAAGGCAAGCAGATTACATTGATACCATAACTTGTTCCATTTTTTTTGTAATGCTTCTTATACTGTCATCCCATGTTATATGTGTTTTCTACTTCTCATGTGGTCTGTTGTTGTGTGGTAGTATTCAACATAGAAATATTATTATCTTCTAAAGAACACGAAATTTTCTTGACAAATGACTAAACTTTCAGTTTGTAGCGCTATTGAATGGATTAACCTTCTAATATTAATGGTTTCACTGTCACTGCATCTTATCCTTATCTTTGATATATTTGCTTGCTAAACATGCGGCATATCAGTCAACCGCCATCAGAACTATGTAGTATTCCCGTGTGATTTTTCCAGTTAATAGATTAGATCATTACTGTTTGCAGTACTTCTGCATTTCTTCTGGATATTCTACATCACAAAACTATGATCTTTCCAACTGATTCATGTTATGATTGCTATTACTTATACAAGATTAGAACCATATGTGAATATCTTGACGTTGGTGCCCTTCTGCTTTGACATACTCTTCACCCAATACAGTCCAAGTCCTCCTGACTTCACTTGCTCTTGCAGGCTATAAATAAATTTAGCCCTCAACTACTACAGAAAATTGACACACGGAGCTAGAGGAGTTTATCTGGAGTTCGTGTCAATGAACAAATTGTTCAGCTAGTACCAAATGCGGAGGTTATAAACTAATCTAATGAATTTACTTGCATGACATTTTTATCTTGCCCATTGAATTTACTCTGATCAGCATGCAGTTAGCCGTGTTCTGCTTTTTCTGATCCCCCCCCCCCCTCGAACTCGTATCATTTTGCTTTTAAGATCCCCATTTTCATTGCTTTCTTGTCTTGAGTTGATCTGTGTTGCTCATTATGATAATATCTGCCAGACGCTTTAAGTTTTGTTTATTTTTCTCAAATTCTGTTTTTTTAATAATTTTACTTTACTGGAAATACAATGCAGAAGTTTCAAGCTCTGTTGCGATGCATCAAACTATGGGCCAGGAAAAGAGGACTTCATTGTCATGTATGTGGTTTAATTTTCTCTGCTAACTGTTCAGTTTTAGTCCAGCTATATGAACATGAGGTCATCATTTTGGTCTAACAATGTGCTTCTTGTGCTATGTCATTCAGTATCTTGGCTTCTTTGCTGGGATTCATTTAGCAATCCTTGCGGCTTATGTCTGTCGGAAATTTCCGGATGCCAGTGTCAATGGTTTGTTCGCAGTGTTCTTTCAGACTTTTGCTCACTGGCCTTGGCAAGTTCCAGTAAGTCTACATGATGAGCCAACTACCTGCTTGCATTCAGAGGGGCGTCTCATGCCCATAGTGATGCCTTGTACCCCGCCAGACTTTTGTGTGTCCAATGTGACAAAAGGCAACTTCAAAAAAATAAGAGAGGAACTTACACGTGGTTATGCTTTGACAAGGGTGAGTCTAAAATCAACTTCAGTTTTTTTGGTGTTCACAAATAAATTGTTGAAGTAAAGGATAGATTCAATTAAAGTCAAGGAAAGTCTGATTTTTCAAAGTTCATTGGAGTCTGATTTCCAAACCGGCGTCATTTCAATTATTGGTTTCCGTACAGATCTAAATTAGAATATTTGTGTTAGTTTGGATGGTTATTCAAGAGCACTGGGAACTGTTGGTTCTCAATGCTGAATGCATAACTGGAAATTTCTGTACGGAATTATGAAAGACAAAGCATTCTTGTGTATTTGTTAACATTATTCCTGTTCAAATAATTAGTATATTTTCACTTTACGTCCACGTGAGACTGACCCCGATTTCCCTCATTTCCGTCCATTTTGTGTATGGATTCTCTTGGATTCGCCTTAGGTTTAAACCATTTTTGTAGTCCATTCAAATTTCAGTGTGCATGATCATTATTTGGAAGTGAGATTGCAGTTTTATTCTGGGAAATTGGTTGGTGGCAAGGGGATCCAGCCCCTTTTTGCAAGTATGCTTTGAGTGTACAACTAAAAATTGTCTCTTCTGCAGTATGCTGTATTTTCTTTTTCATGATTATGCATGGCTGTTTATCACTTAATTAAATACTTGGGTGCTAATATTTGATCACTTAATAAGTCCATGTATCTTTGTTTCAGGATCCATTGAGGCATGATTTCCAGTGGACCTGGCTTTTTGAACCCTTTCCATATGATCAGAAATATCAACAGTTTCTTCGCATTGCTTTATGTGCGCCAACTTTTGCTGAGCTACGAGACTGGGCTGGATGGGTGAAATCTCGATTCCGTATCCTGATTCTGAAGGTACTAATTGATGCGACTGTTTTGTTCTTTCCTCATGCTTTTGCTGCACAATGCGCATGGTTCTTTAATTGCTGGAAATGTTAAGCAAGAACATACAACTCAGTCAAGTTTCCTTTGGTTCCGCAGCTGGAAAGGGCTGGGATTGAGTGTGATCCATGCCCCTCGGAGGAAGTTGATCCATGACCCGAACGTGGTCTTCTACTGGGGCCTCATCCCTGAAAGAATCATTCAGGTTGACACTAGCTCCCTGAAAGAAGATTTCATGGAAGACATCACCAATGATGTGTATGGCACGGTGAAGTGCACGCATTCAGATGTGACAATATCTGTGGTTGGTCTGCCACAGCTGCCAAAGAGTATGTGCAGCCAGTCTGTTCACTGGCAGTACATGCAGCATTGTATGATGGGGTACGAAGGCACAGATGAAGGCCAGAGCGCAGTTTGGCTAGGACTTGGTTAGATCATATTACCAGGATTTGGAGGGACATGTTCCCATTTTCCGCGGCAACCGTGTACAGAATTGATGAGTTTTTTTTTTCCTTCCCCTAGCACAGGGATCCAAGATACTGGGCTGGGTATTCTTTTGAGCTGAGGGAGTGCATGAGTGCTTGTGTGCTCATGAACATCGGACCACTGACCAGTAGAAGAGCAAAGAGTAGGTGTATAGCAGCGGCATGTAAAAACTTAGGTCTGTCGGCGCAAGTGTACATTTCTTCTGTGTTCTAACTGTTGCTGGATCCTGATTCATTCAAATTTTGCAATGGCCAAGATGTGTATATACTACTTGGCAAATACTTGTTACAGTTGTGTAGGGGCTAGAATTGCATCTGTTGTGGGACGGAGGAAGTAGTTGGTTCTCTTGACTCAGTGGGTTTAAATTTTGAGTAGCATACCTAGTTATAGTTGTGTGACCTGAGTCTGTGACTGCCCTTGCTGCAACTCCGTTGGCAACTGATTTTCCTAATGCTTGTGAGGTCTGGTGGTCATACTGCCTAAGGTTCAGATCTACCTGAAAGTAATGCAGACGAGTCATGACCGAGGCGGACCATGATGATCAGTGAACTAGAGTTATATTCTTTAACGGACGGAGGTAGCATAATTCGTTGTTGTGCTCGCATGAAAGTAGTATTCTTCTGCTGTTCATAAAGGCTTGCATTGGCTCACCATGATGATCAGTGACCTCGAGGAAATCATACAGGTATTATGTGTGCATTTGTCATGTCAACAGCTACATGATCACTAAAAATGATACAGTACATCAGCTTAGCGAGCTGACAGAACAGAACAACAATGCAAGGACTCAGCTACCCTAGTGTGCATATAATTTACATGTGCCTCGGTCACTGGTCACTTGTGGAAGATGGTGGCACGTCTAGAACAACTATCAAATCTACGTTATCAACCACTTTACCTGGCTCTTCATTGAACACGTCCTGCGTGATATCCATATCCATAGACGACGCATGGTTCCCGTACACTCTGGTGCTCTGCACGCTGAACTCATCCCTGCAGTAATCATGTGGCGGTTCCCTCTCTAGTTCTTGCAATGTTATGGTGATGCTACACTTGGATCCTAGTGGAACAATGCCCCTGTCTGGGTCCATGCAGTATGGGCGTAGGCTAGTCGTCGAGATCATGAAGGCAAAGTCGTAACCATTTGTCTCATTATTGCTGAGCTCAATAGAGCATGATATCTTCTTGTTAAGCTGGAGTGGTAAGTGTATTTCGAGCGGCTCAACTCCAATCATACCCTCCAGCTCAAGCCACTCAGCAGCGTCACTGACATCAGAACCACTGTCCACTTTGTTGAGCTCACAAATTATATCCCATATATCAGGCCTATTTGTTGGCTTTGTGTCTGTGCACCTTATAGCCAACTCGAGGCATTTACTCACCTGTTTGTACCACAACAATGGCGGCGTCCTATTTGCTGATTTATTCCACCTGTGCTTCCACCTTCTAAGTACCTGTTCGCAAACGAAGTGCCTATCATCAGTTAAGGGGAAAAAGAAAAACAAAAGCCCCCATTGGAGCACGCCAAACTCCCCATTTTCTACAAGTTATATTTCTTTTCTTGCAAACTTCCTTGAAAATCCACGCACCCATAATGTGGCAAATTTTTGAAACAAATGTTGTGGATGTAACCCCTTGTAAAATCTCGCACTCTATGAAAAATTAGATCTGTTAGTGGACACTAGGAGAAGCATGGATCGAATACCATTTGGGATCAAATATTTGGTCGTCAAACCATAAAAGCTACAGATACCAATATTCCTTTTTTAATAACTTAGTTTGGAGACATCCAAGCTATATGTGTAGATTTGTATGGTGAAACCTCATAAATGTGAAGGATTTCGAGAGTATATTCTCAAAGATATTAAAGATCAAAAGTAATAAGGGGTATCCAATGTGAGATTAATCACTCTTACTTTAGGAATACTTGGCTTCTCCTTACTTCCGGTCACTAGCTCCTTGACTATAATGCCCAAACTATAAATGTCTGACTTGGGCGACATTTTTCCATGATCCTGGTATTCTGGAGCACAATATCCTCTGCACAAATAGACGATTTAGATGCATTGTAACATAAGAAATGTAGGAAGGAAAAATGTATAAAAATACAATATGTTCATCAAATTTATAGCTTACAACGTTATAAGGCGCTCCACCGTCATGGTTCGCGATTTGTCATCGAGTCTTGATAGACCAAAATCTATTATCTTTGGCACCATCTGATCATCTAATAATATATTAGAAGGTTTCAGATCCATGTGAATAATATGGTTTTCCTTATGAAGATGGTGCAAACCCTCGCAAATTCCCTTAATTATTTGATAACGTGTATGCCAGTCAAGGCCCCTTAACTCATCTGCAGGAATAAAACAAGAAATAAGTATGGTATGAAAGTATGAAAGCATTCAATCTCGATCTATGCATGTTAAACTGCATAGATAGCACAGTAGTTGAGCCATAACTTATGAAAATCGCAGATTTTTTTAAATTTGTACCAAAAATAGAAATGCAAATGTTGTAGAGGCTACATTGACCAAGTAAAATAGTTTAGGGTACTGAAATAATCCAAATTCAGCGGAGGAAACAAAAAGGTAAAGATCATTTTTACTATTCGAAACAATCATTATTTGTCATTAGAGTAAAATACAAGGACTGGTCTCTAAACTTGTCCTAGGTTGTGATTTAGGTTCTCGAACTTGTCTTTTTGTGTCACATATAGGTCCTAAACTTTCAAAATACTATTTTTAGGTCCCCAGACTTGTCCTAGTGTCTCATCCAAGTCCCTGAACTTGCCACAGTGTGTCAAATGTCCAAATAGACCCGATCTACTCAGTGTCACGATTCCACATGCCACAACGGTTGGATCCACACCCCATTCTTGTCTGGGACATGATCTTAAGAGCAAAGTAATCGTTCGCCTACCTCATTCACCTAAGGAGCACTACCTTTGGCATTGCCGCCACGACTACTCATTATGTCGTGGCCATTGACATGGAGGCTGATGATGGCATCAGGTAGGATGGCAAGTTGGCAACGGTGATGTGATGAGAGGGGGATGGAGATGGAGCTATAAGAGAGAGGGAGAGCATCTAGATGGAGCGCTAGAGACCAATATGTTGGCTGGTTGGAGCTCGTTTAGACCTATATAACACACTATGACAAGTTTGAGGACCTATAAATGAATTTTTAAGAGTTCTAGACCTGGATTACATCTGAAGACAAGTTCGGGTACCTCAAATGTATTTTCAGAGTTCAGGACATAGATAACACCATGAGAAAGTTTAAAGGCAGTTCGTGCATTTCTCTCTTGTCATTAAGTACTAGCACGAAAAGGTTGGATGTGTTTTGTCGTACCTGTAAGAATGTCCCGAAGGCTTCCATTGTTTATATACTCGAAGCATAGCAACCTTTCTCGTAGTTGAGCCATAACAAGATTCCCTGACAATTCTAGTGCCTGTTCTTCTGTATGAGAACAGTAGCCTAGGAAATGCACAATATTTTGGTGCTTAACCCTCATTAAGCTTTGAACCTCTTGGTAAAACATCCTATCTTCGATTGTATGGCTGCTGGAAAGCCGCTTCACCGCAATAATCCTATTTCCCAGAATGCCCTGTTTAAGCTCTCATATGTGAACGTCCGTGTGCATTAAATTAAAAAATCAAACTAAGCTCTATTGTAACGAAATTGGCAACGCAATGAAAAATTACCTTGTAAACCACTCCGCATCCACCGTGACCAAGTTTTAGCTCATCAGAAAAAAATTTCGTGATAAGCTGTAAAAGTAAAAATTTTAAATTACTTGGCTTTTCGCTTCCATCAACTATACGCTCCAGGACATCGCGACCAATATATATGTCTTCCGTTCTAAGTAAACATGGCATTTTCAGGATTAGTGCAACAGAAAAGGTCAAGAATAACACAATTGCACTCACATGGTCTCAACATACCCTAGGTGGTGGCGAGGCGCTTCCATGCGGTCCCCACGCTGTTTTCTCAGCCAACCGAACAACTTCTTCCTATATCCTGTATCTGCACACCCAAACAGAAGCAACTCCAACACCTCTATCGCGTCTATCGTGAGGAGACTCAGGGTAATGAGGAGGTCCAGGTCCAGCAACCAAACGCGCTCTATGTGGGCCACCGGCGGCAGCAGGTCCATGACCGTATACGCCTCACACATCATCTCTCCCCCGGCGTTCCTCCTCTTCTCCCCGTGTAGGAATCACAGGACTGAAAAGAAAGGTTAGATTTGTTTTTGCCTTTGGGCATCTCAGACAGTCAGACCAAGATAAAGATTTCAAGAGCACTGTAAAAATTACTCATATTAAAGGATCTCTCAACAGGAATTCTTGTCGTCGCTGCAAAATCAAAAGATGAACATGGGATTGGAGGAGGTATTGTGGGGGAAAGGTGCAATCTTTGTGAGTGAAAACTGGAATCAAGTGCAAACAGGTTGATTCTCGACCATCGACTTTATGAACGAATTTGATTGGACTCAAGAACACCTCTGAACTGAACGCCGAACACAACACAACCGGAATCGTGAACCATGTGACCCAAAAATCACTTATCCCTGAACAATTTGACCGCCGCAGCCACAAATTAACGAAACCACCGCACCTAATAAACTAGCGGAGGACCGAGGACCTAACTACCTTCAAATCCCACTCCAAATTACATCACCAAACACCACAGGAAACTCGAGACCCCACCCAAAACAAAGCAAAATTTCACCTGAATAGCGCCTCCTCTTGATCGCTCGCGGCGCCGGCAGGCTAGTGCTTGGCAGGAGGGACAAAAGGCGATCCGCCTCTGTTCTTGCTCAACCTCTCTGTGTTTTTTTCTTCTTCCTCTCCTTGCTTTCCTCTCTCATCTCTGAGCTAGCTTTCCCTGAGCACTAGAAAAGAGAGCGATCCTGATTCCTGAGCTAGCTTTCCACTAGGGAGTAAACGCGTGCGTGCAGGGAAGGCCTCCGCGCGTCCTCCCGGCAATATACTGTACGTATATACGAGCCTCATGCGTTGTGTTTACGCAGACGTCCAGGATTACTACTTTCCACGCGTTGGCCGTCTAACTGGTGCTGCCCAGTCCGCCGGCGTGGATTCCATTTCCTCTTGCTCATGAGTGCTTGTGTGGATACCGGCCTCTTGCCCAGTCTGCCGAATCAATTTGCTCAAATTTCATTCAAATTTGGTTTGTTTGACCGGTCAACATAGCTGGATACCGGTCCGAAATTTCCGAACTTGTCCAATTCGGTGAGCACCGAAATTTTTTCAAAAAAGAATCCCAAAACCTTGCATCGGACCACTGACCAGTAGAAGAGCAAAGAGTAGGTGTGTATAGCAGCGGCATGTAATTAAACACTTAGGTCTGTCGGTGCAAGTGTACATTTCTTCTGTGTTCTAACTGTTGCTGGATCCTGATTCATTCAAATTTTGCAATGGCCAAGATGTGTATATAGTTGGTTCTCTTGGCTCGGCGGATGTTAATTCTGAGTACCATGCCTTGTTACTACAGTTTTGAGGGGCTTGCCTTGTTACAGTTGTGTGACCTGTGACTCCCTTGCTGCCTGAGCCCCCTTTGCTGGCACTACTGAACGGACGTCTGCAAAAACGGATCGGCAGAAACAAGGTTTGCAGGTCAGGGCATACATTCAAAAGCCGCGCGAGCGAGCGCGGACGTGGAGGCCACCGCCACCGGGCCGGCTGGGGATCGTATGGATATATGGCGGGCCAGCTCGCTTTTAGCCATGGTTGTCGTGTATTATGGGCATAAGATTTCATTCACCAGCCGGACAGCCACAATGTATCACAAAAGTGGTCTTTATGCCCTAATTGCTGCGGCAGCGAGCGCAGTGGACAAAGTGTTTGATGCAAAGCCGCTCATCAGCGTGGATCGCATATAGGAGTACTAGCTAGCAAGGGAGAGGGAGATCCTCTTCTCATCTGCTTAGACTGTCTCCGACAGGTTACTCATACAGACACCTAAACCCAAAATAGATACTCGATGGTAGATATGAGTATTCTCTCTCACGGAAACTCATTTGCAGAAAGGATTATCTTTTAGGTCTTGTTGTTGGAGAAGACAAAAAATAGGTATTGAACCCTTTGCCTGTAGCGCTACCAAAATATTGAATAGGTCATGTATTTTAGATGATGTCGTTGGTAGCCCTGGGCAAATTTTACCGACAACCGAGAACCGAACCAAAAAAACCGAAAACCGAACCGCCGAGAACCGAAATCTCAGTTCTCTGTTCGGTTCCCATTTCCTAAGAACCGAAATTTGTTTGGTTAATTCGGTTCCTCCCCTCGGTTAATCGAACTAACCGAGGAACCGAACTCCCGCCTCTTGGAGACCCGGAGTCCCGGCGCCCCCCTGCGACGGCCGACCTCCCGCGGCGCCACATCCCCGCCCAGAGTCCGGCGCGCCCTCCCGAGTCGCTGATTTTTTGGAAGCCGGAGTTGGTCGGTTAGTTCGGTTCGGAACCGGAATCGAACCGAACTAACCGAAGCCGAACTTCGTCGGTACTGATTTTTTGGAAGAACCGATTGGTACCGACTTTCCTGGGAACCGAAGAACCGAGGAACCGGTTTGGTTCGGTAGTACCGAATGCCCAGGGCTAGTCGTTGGAGATAGTCTTATCCAATTGCATGCCGGCCCCGCTGCTCACTTCCCCTCGTACCAAACTACTGGTAGGAATTCGAGCGGGAACAACTCCTTTTTCTTGTCATTAGCGCTTGAAACTACTGGCAGCATGTTCGCTTGGTCGTAAACGATCATGGATTATAAGACAGAACAGTATTTTTCTCTCACACGTAACCAACCGGCGGTAATAATCCATGATCCTTTCAGCCGAAACGAACAGGGCTGAAACGATCGTGGTTGTTTCTCCGGATTCCATTTTCTACATCTCATCTGCATGGACGGAGCTACGTTGGCACTCGTGGGTGGGGCCGCACCTAGAGAAAAACGGAAATCAGTTATTAGCACTAATTGTCAACCGTGTTTGTACCCCCAAAACTTGAACTCACGCGCACCCAGAGGACCAACTGATGCCCTAAGGGCACGTGCCCTATTTTAGACCACAAGATTCACACTGAGATTCGTGTTCATTGTGTCTCTCTTGCTGGGCACTAATCTTAGTACGAATCGCTAGGCACAAATCTCAGTGCTAATCTTGTGGTACATAGCAGCAAGATGTGTCCTTAGGGACAAATTTTACTTTAGCGCAAGGCTAATAATAACAGTCGGCTGCTAGTTGTATGGATCTTTGCGGCCTACCTTTTAGCCCACTCATATAATAGTTACATCTTCACAATCAATATTTCTTAGTTCTTGTGAAGCCGGCTCTAATCTTATAGCCCGTTTCTTCTCTCTCTCCTCCATATCAACATTTAACATGCTTAACCGCCCTTTATTATACTTTGCTCTTACCAGCAACACTGCGACACTAGCAACGTAGCATCCAGCTCACTGCACCAGGGAGAGGAAATCATCACTTCCTAGGGGCCTGTTCGGCATGACTGAAAAATAAGCCAAAATACTATTCCGGTTGATTATTGTGAAAAAAATACTGTTCTATCTGGATATGAACAGTATTTCTGTGAGTGAGCTGGCCAGCCAGGCTCAGCCCAGCCAGCCAGCCGAACGAAGCCCTAGGTTCCTATTCGCTCGTACGTGCGGCGCCAACGGCCAATCCACTCGCCTACGGCTTCTTGGTATATATGGCATTCTTGGTTATCTGTTTAGATAAGTATTATAGGATTGAGGACCCACTTGGATTTTTTTTTTGTATTTATGATAGTAAGCAATTAAAATTTGATTCGTTTGCGAAAGACAACAAGCAGCTTGGGATTTAATCTTGTCAAAGTAGGACCAGGTTAAGAGCGACATGA
Source organism: Miscanthus floridulus (assembly GCF_019320115.1). Classification (NCBI taxonomy): domain Eukaryota; kingdom Viridiplantae; phylum Streptophyta; class Magnoliopsida; order Poales; family Poaceae; genus Miscanthus; species Miscanthus floridulus. The sequence goes on along the minus strand of NC_089582.1, from coordinate 149,695,421 downwards.
CCAACAAAAACTTGTTTGAATTACCATTATAAAACTCAAAAATCTATCTGAATTTGATTTTGTCCATGTTTAGATGCATGTAGTGTGAGTGGATAAGATAAATATGTGTGATGAGCCCAAGCACTAGCGGAGACACAGCCACCGCCTGGTGACCCTAGGCGGCCGCCCGGGCTCGATCGTTAGCTAAGCACAAAAGAAGTTTTTTTTTCTTGTGTCATAGAGAAACACTATTTTTTTTAGATAGATATTTTTACGTAATGATAATCGTCCGGGTTTCTAAGAATTTTTGGCTTCACCACTGTGTCCAAGGATCCAATAGTACGATCATGTTTTGCTTGGTAAATAGTCTCTCAAATGTTTGGTATAGTTAAGAAAAATCTAATGGCTATTACTATGCATGTCACATATTTTTGTATGTACTATTTATGATTTTATATCCACGTATTTAATTAACAAAAGGGACTACGTCTCATAATTCTCGTATTTATACAGCAATTTAAGGGAAAGTTGCGCTAAAGTGCCCCCCCCCCCCCCTCATTTCTTCTCAGCTCCGCCACTGTCTACATCAACATTTTTTTTATAATTAATCAATTTTAAGCGCAATAAGTTAAATGGGTTGTATCTAAGTTGTTCTTTGCCCATAATTTTTTTAGAATTTTAAAGCATATTTCATTTATATATATTTTTTATAAAAACAAGTTTTTTTAGTTAGGATCAAGTGTACCAAGCAAACAGTTGTGTAAATTGATTTTGAAACATTTTTTGAAAGAATATAAATCTAAAACCTTTATGAGAATTTGAATCTAAAATGTTTTTTAAACAGTTCCAATCTGATACATTTAAGAGAATTTAGATTTGAGGCACCCGGAGTCTACGGGCTGGGAGCTGGGACATTTGAGTCTACATTAAAGGCACCTGGATCCGAACATTTGAGAGAGACTGGATTAAAGCCACCCAGAATCTGGATTAAGGTCTTGTTTGGATGCCAAGACATTAGGGTACTGTTTTAACATATAAATTAAACACAGGATCCAATAAAACATATTAGATTTTTTTTATCCAGATTCCTAAAATCCCTTTGGAACTAAATAGGGCCTAAAGGCACCAGGAAGTTAGAACGGCATGGCCTGGGCCCACGGAGTGAGAAGTCGACTTATATAGGTGCCGTTTGGATCCACAAGAGATTTTAGGAATCTGGATTCTAGTTAGAGATTTTTTTTAATCTGAATTGTAGGTAATAAACATCTCTAGCTGTTTGGATGCTAGATTCTAGTTAGAGAATTTAGGAAGTTGAAAACATTTTTTTGTCTATAATACCCTCGAGCATTTCTTGTTGCTGTTGTATTGCAGTTTGGGATCTCAAGTATGTGAACGTGAGCTTTTAGGCCCAAACGTGAAGAAGCGGCCCGGTAGAGAAGAGAGGCCATTAATTGAAGCACAGAATTACAACAACAACAACAAAGCCTTTAAGTCCCAAACAAGTTAGGATAGGCTAGAGTTGAAACCCAACAAAATCAATCAAGGTTCAGGCACATGAATAGCTGTCTTCCAAGCACTCCTATCTAAGGCTAAGTCTTTGGGTATATTCCATCCTTTCAAGTCTCCTTTTATTGCCTCTACCCAAGTCAACTTCGGTCTTCCTCTGCCTCTCTTCACGTTACTATCCTGACTTAGGATTCCACTACGCACCGGTGCATCTGAAGGTCTCCGTTGCACATATCCAAACCATCTCAACCGGTGTTGGACAAGCTTTTTTTCAATTGGTGCTACCCCTAATCTCTCACGTATATCATCGTTCCGAACTCGATCCCTTCTTGTATGACCGCAAATCCAACGCAACATACGCATTTCCGCGACACTTAGCTGTTGAATATGTCGTCTTTTCGTAGGCCAACATTCTGCACCATACAACATAGCAGGTCTAATCGCCGTCCTATAAAACTTGCCTTTTAGCTTCTGTGGTACAATTGAAGCACAGAATTACTCAAAAAAAAATTTGAAGCACGGAAGGGCAGCCGCATCCACGTTGACCAAATGACCAGGAGTAGTACGCCTAATTTTTTATAATTTGGCTTTTAAAAAAAAATTACGTTTGTTCTCCTAAAAAAAAACTTAAACTCATTTTTGAACCCTAGGGTCGGCGCTAGGACTCATGGCGCCGAGATAATACGTCTCGGCGTTACAAATCTTGGCTCTGAGGTGCCTGACCGAGATCCTAGGTGGTGTTGACGTGGCCGATAGTTCGGCTCGGCGCCATGTATTCTGGCGCCAAGGTACCGGCCACATCTAGTCTCCCAGCGTGCCTGATGCCCATGCTGCTCTGATCCGCCTCGTGCTGCCAGTCAGTCTGCCACACACCTATGGCAGAACCGCCTGAATAACATGATTACGGAGGTGCTCGTCTTCCACTAGACACTAAGCACCCTGAAAACAAGCTACCACGGGCGATATCCGTCGGGCACACCCCAAGGGAGAATCCGAAAGATCCATATTTTTTCTAAGGATCCAATAATGAGAACGAGTTACAATACTGGTCCATTTTATACATCAGAGTTTCTTAAAAAGTACATTATTACAACACCAAATAACAGAGTGCGGAATAATAAACAACGGAATTTAAAAATAACATCTAGCGATAAGGGACGAGGATTCGTCTGTGTCCACCAGAAGAATCCTCCACACAAAGGTACTTCTCATGCATCACCTGCAACAGGGGTAAATAAACCCTGCGTACACAATGTACCCGCAAGACTTACCCGACTAGCGGGAATAATTTTCTGACTCCAAGAAATATGATAAGCTCTATGGTTTGCTGGTTTTCTTTAGCAGAAAGCAATACTAATAGTGAGTCCTTATTTATGTTATTATTATCAGTCGTATTAAGTTATTATCTAGCCAGTCTATATAAGCACATGTTCTACTTTCAAACAAGAGTTGAGCAATCAGTTCCATTTCTTCTTCTTTCAACTTTCAGTTCTTACTAAGATGCTAGAGTTAAGATAAGTCGTACCGACTCGGCGGCGATTCGCGAACCAATGTGTCCAGCTGGGTGCCCTGAAAACACACGCCCCGCTTGTACCCCTGGCACAAGCAGGACTAACCCATCACTCTCCTGTCTCGGGTGTCTAGGTCCATTCCAAACTTAGACTCCAAGCCTCCACTTCTGAGTCCCGGACTCAGTGTGGTGTAAGAACCTCCACCATCTCCGTCTCCAATCAGTCGGTCTAGAAAGAACCGGATCCGCGACAAGAGAGCAACAAGTCTTCCATGTGCCCAAAACCAAGTATGCACTCAGGACAATAGATCTGTGACTTGCCTAGCGTCCATTGCAACGACCGGTCCTTAATCGATACGGACAGGGAAAAAGTGTAACCAAGTCATGTCCTGTTGGCCGCAAGACACAACCCCTTATACCCACCAGTACCCAAACCATGTCCCTGCCCGGTCACCATTTCTCTTTCCACCATTTTATTATGAGTGATCATATTTTATCATCTATTTGCGAGTAACGGCAGGTTACTCACGCTACCGATATCCTGAGCATAGCAGCTACTCGACCTGTACTAGTAGGACTCATAAGTAGATATATTTATGCATATAGTTTCCATAAAATGCCTATAACTTAAATACACATCACATATATATATATATTCAGTGATCATTAAAATAGAGGTTATACACCGGGGCTTGCCTTGGGTAGGCGACGGATCAGTAAGGTCAGCACCAAACGGCTCTGGGACTCCCTCCTGCATAAGGATCTCCTCCCCGTACTCCTCAATCACCTCGTCGTACTCCTACTTGTCGACGGGCACAAAATCTACCAGCTCGTGATCTACATGCATGAAATGATAATGCAATGCTTAGTATTATAGCAACAGCAACTCTTAAAATAAAGGTACATCTGTTTAACCACTAAGCTAGTGCTACTGACCATAGTATTAAGCTATCTATCGTTGCCGATAACAAATTTGACGTATGGCATACAATATTATAACAACTACATGTATTCTTACTCCTAATGCTGATCTAAGCTATATACGATAAAGCAAGAATAATAGCTACTCTATTTCACAACTTATTCTAAGGCTACAAAATTTACAGCAAGTACATCATAACCTAGTGAGCCTCCTATAAATTTTTCATATCTATAGCTATCACCAATTTTTCACAAATATTCCTATAAATATTAATCTACATAATACTAAGCTCTTTAGTTTGAATTTATGACCGTACCATTGTCACAGCTAACTGTAACCTAACTGTACTAACAAGTATATGGTAATTTTATGAATCTAACAAAATTGGTTTCACTATTTTTGGACAACTACATAATTTACTACAATTTATCAAAGTTTAGCTCATAACTAAATTAAATAAGCATTTCTACTTTACTGGAAATTGAAGAAACCGATTTCTGACTTGCGACCCAACTCGCGCCGCTCGGCCCACAACAGCGCGACGCGTATGCACGCGGGGGCGCAGCGCAGCCGGACGACGGCCCATGGAGGGAAAGACCCACGCACGCTTGGCAATAAGCAGAAACACCTTCGGACTACTCTGTATTTCCGAGAGCGCTAAACGCACTGTTCCGCTAGTCTACCATTTTACAGCTACGCCCTCGGACAATCCTACCTTCACAACAGCTACATCCTCGACACCCGCGCGCGTGCTCTGGCACGGCGGCAAATGCATCGGCGGCATACGGCATACGCGTGCTCTGGCACAGCAGACCTTTCCCTCCCCAACAACCGAGCCGACCCTTACTGTGACAGAACCGCCCAATTTATACAAGATCAAGTACGGTTGTCCCCGCTAACACGTTGACACACCCATACTTTCACTCATATAAACCCGGTAGTCTGCCGAGTGTTCCAAAAGACCTCGGTAAATTAACATCACAACCAAGATCGCGTGATTAAGCAAATACACATCACATACACAGGGTTGCAGCGGAAATAATATTACAAATGGGTTCACAAATAATAGTACAAGTTTGGGTTTCAAAACCAATTATTGAAAACAAATAGCTTTCAAATAATTACATTAATATAAGTTCCAAATACATTGCTAGCATAAGTGACATCATCCGACAAAAGCATATAGATGAGAAGTAAGTATAGAATCACCGAGCCCACCGGCGGTTAGCCACCATCATCAACAGGTCGAGAACATCACCTGCAACAAGGTGGGATAAACCCTGAGTACTCGAATGTACTCAGCCAGACTTACCCGTCTTAAACCAAAATAAAGCGACACCAAGGATTATGCAAGGCTTTCTTTAGTGGGCTAGCTAACTCGTTTGCGAAAAGCATAAGCTATCATGAAGAAACCATTTTAAGTACTTTGCATCATCTTTATTATGACCTATCCATCTAGGTAAGCACCTGTACTATAGCAATCACTTGATTAACCAATAACATCCAGTTACCAACTTAGATTTAGCATATACCATATCATCCAGATAACCATCATTGTTCCATAATAATTACTACGATGCCGTAACTCGAGTCAAGTACTCACTATCCAGGAGCGATGGCGATTCGAATCGATTTCTATCCAGCTGGTGATTTATTCCTTACACAAACCTCACTCATCCGCTAATGTGAGGTATCGGTCACCGAGTCAACTATCCAGGAATCTCGAGTTTGCTAGGAACCACATGTACCCGAGGGCCGACCGACTGCCCTTTGGTCTTATCATCGTGCCCCCGTGTCCTACCACACCTGCTCCGGTACAGTGCGCTGCGGGCAATCTACTCGGCCCGAATAATCTCCCAACTTCACGGTCGAAAGGTACTTTATTCGGCCAGCTAAATGTAAGGCATGCGTTCAACATGACTCGAGGCCCAACAACGGTCGGTCCTTAATCGACACAGATAGGAAACTAACAGCACCCCAGAACCCTGTCTGGTTGCCTCCAACTTTTTCCGTCCGGTCTCCAATTATCCATCACACATGATTAATTCTAGGATATCATTCTTTCCATAGCTAAATTCTTCCAGTAACCCCCTATAAATGTAGGTGACCGGAAATCACCGATCGCTACCGGTCTAAGCAAGGCTAAGTAGTTATTCGATCCTGACCTAACAGGGTAAAAGGTAATAAGGTAGGCAATGATAGTAATAAATGCATCAACGGTTTCAATCAACTCCTACAACTTAATGCAACAATATATAAACTCATATATAGGAATAATTGCTTTTATAAAGTAGGAGACTTAGAATGCTCCGGGGCTTGTCTGGGATCTGACACAAGTCAGTTCCGTTAGCTTGCACCGTCATGGTGACATCTCCGGTCCTAGCACTTGCTTAGTCCTTCCATCTTCGGTATAGATCCTCCATACATCGTCTTTGGGTTCGGCTCCAACATCATGTTCTTCACGTGGTTCATCTAGCACACCTAGATGAGATGCAAGATGCATGTGTATGAATGTGATGAATGGTAACACAAGATGCATCACATAAGCATTCAAGACAAACCAGTTATTCACGGCAATCATAGAGTCAAGGCTGCAAACAGCAGCAGCTAATTTTACTCATAACAGGAGTTGTACTAATCCAAAAGACATGCAACAAAACAATCTGAAAAGCTTATGGAATTTTCTACAATTCATCTTTAATCCTCTTAGCATGATTCTCAAGTTAACTAAGTCAATTATACCCATTTACAGAAACTGGTCCACAATTGACAGAAAGCAGTTATTTCTAAAACACAACTTTAAACAGGCATAACTCACAAACCACAAGGCCAAATACCACCAAATTTTAACAGAAGCTAGATACATGAATTATCTACAACTTTGTTATACTCATATTAAGATGATTTTACAGTTAGAAGGGTCAACTAATGCAGTAATTGCATCTCTATCCAAAACATAGACAGAAACTGACATGCCACTTTAAACAGCTATAAATGGAGTTATACATGTCCAATAAATGTGGTTCTAGACTTTTTAGAAAGCTTAGAAAATTATAAACAACTTTGTTGTAAACACCTAAAGCTAATTCTACTATTAAGAAGGCCCCACAATAAGAACAAGGAAAACCCTCTCTGGTTTTGGGCAGAAACAGCCACAGAGATTTAAGCAAGTATAACTCAAGATCTACTTAGCCAAAAATCATGATATTTAACTTTTGGAAAGCTTAAGAAAAGTACCACAACTCATGTATTTTCACCAAGTCATGATTCATAACTTAACTGAGCCAATTAATTCAAACATGCAGAACTGTTCAGAGTAGAAGCAAAGCAATACAGGGCATTTGTTATTTTTATAACTCTTAAACTAACTCCTGAAATTTTTACCAGACAACAACAATCACCTTAGTAGCACTCCACAAAATTTGCACATTTATTTGAGCAAAAAACTGCAGTTATGAAAAAGAGAAGACATGGCAAGTATCAAGAACCTAGCTTCATAGATCTATTTTTACAGCAAAATATTTAAACTAAAACATGCCACATTATAGATCTAATGCATAGACAATTTCATAAGGATTCCAAAAAGTCCTCATTTTTTATTTTACGATTTTTGTATGAATTACTATGAATTTTAAAAGTGGAGCATTCAAATCTGCAAAAAATCAGAGAAAGGAAATTTAAATCCTGCATCGAGGACCCTGCGGAAAATATAAATCAAACGTCAGCGAAGAGGTCCTCAAGAGCACTATTCAAATGAGTCACAGTTTCGCACTTAGACCCCCAGACATGCTCTAATTGTTGCGCGCAGTCCTTCACCGGGGCAAAACAGAGGAGGCGGATGCGGAATCACCGACGCCGGCCGGAGGAGGCTCACCGGTGGCGGAGAAGGGGCGGCTGAGAACATGGGGCCCCACACGCACCTGCTGGTGGTCTTGGATGGCCGGGACGTGGCCCGAGGCGGACCGACCACGTGCACAGGTGGCCGCAGCGGCGACTGCACGACGGCGGCGGAGCTCTGGGCTTGCCGGCTGGCTGCGAAGGAGGGCCGTGGCCGCGCTGCGGTGGAGGCTCTGCCGTACTTGGCTGTGCGGTGATTGGCTACGAGGATGAAGAAGCGAGCGGTGGTGGCAGCGAGCTCTGCCGGCCATCCGTGGCAGACGCGGCCGCGCACAAACAGCAGAGAGCAAGGGAGAAATGAGAGCGCAGGAGGAAGGAGGGCGAGTGCTCGGCCTTTCAAGCAGATGGAGGGAGGTGGCGAACGGGCACAGCACAGCGGAGCCACACGGTGCGAGCAGTGCAACACGCGGCCAGCAGCTCAGTGCACGGTGTTGGCACTATTCAACAATTTCAAATTTCCAATTCTACCTCAAACATACCACTGAAACCCATATTTCGTGCCTCCGTAACTCCTAAACCACGACGAGTTAGCAAAAACTCTATAATAAAAGTTGTAGATCTACGCGACATCTCCAACTTTTCTTAAAGCGTTAAAGTCTGATTTGGCCTGGTTGGAGAGATACAAGGCTCCAAAGAAGGGTAAACGAAACTGAAATCTCAGTTTCAGTCCATTAGTGACTTAGCCAAATTTTTGAGCTCCAAATCAGCCATGGATTCCAACTTGAGGGCTCGGTTTGACTTGCTTCAAAGCTGATCTAGCTCTTGACCATTAAACAAAGTTTGTTCTACTCTACTCAAACTTCAACTTTGATTTAAGGTGCAACTCCATGCAGGTACTATAAGTGATTGGTCAACATAGGTCAAAGTAGCATCACGGTAAAGCTTAAATCCAAGTTTTAGACCGATGGAGGTATTTTCTTGTCCTCCGCTCAACATGAACCCTTCATGACTTTTGTTGTAGAGTTCATCTAGAGTCATTTGGGCATGGTTGCAAGATTTGGTTGACGATCGAGAATTCCATTCACTTTATAAAATAATTCAAGCAAGGACATAACTTGTCATTTCATGTGACTTCTGGATTCCAAACTTCACAAAACTTTTCCATGGATCAATATAGATGGGTATTGATGTGAGACACATGAAGATATTCTAATAACACCAGCCAAGCATATATCTTGAAAAGGGCCTATATGTAAAGCAAGGGTGCAATACCCAAGTTTAGGTTGGGGCTCATTTCTATAGGTTGGACCTTGACATCTTCATCATCACTTAATATGTCATGTTCGAGCTCAAACCCATTGCTTCACTGGTGGCAAACACCTGGGGTGTTACAGCCCCCCCCCTAAAAGAATCGCGTCCCGAGATTCAGGACGAAAGACTTTTATGGAAGAGAGACATGCTACTAGTTTCCAATATCAGCCATAGCTTTAGGCTACCTAGCTTCAAGCATAAGAGAGGCTAATTTGGTCAAGACACTTTCTGATACTTGTCCTTTGTAGTAAGTTTTGTCTGAAGAATTTTCTTCGTTGGCCTTCATGAAGTATTGTTACTTTGGGAGGAATCCACGATAGCAATGTCCTACATAGTTCGTCCTTGATTGTACGAAGAGCGATACAAACGTAGACTAAATACTTGCAGCATCTACTTCCCAAGTGGATATAGCACAGACCATATGGACTTTGCACTAGACCGCAGCCTGTTGATGGATATTCCTTACAACGGTGCTATATTTGTTCCCAAGGTTTAAAAAGCAGTTCTCTACAAAAGTGGCTTGAGCACAACTTTTCGTAAAGGACGTGATCATAGATAGGGTAAACATCCTTTGAGGGCATGAGAAGCTAGTTAACCAATATCCAAACTGGTTGTAGTGGTGTAATCACTCAGATGTCAACTGATGGAAAGCTACATAATGTTCTCTGTGTGCAGTGCTCTTTCTCTGATCACAATATTGTATGGTCTGAGTCTGCTGAGTGAGTGGTAAACGTAATAGCTGACTCTGTCAGCTCAACATTCTTGATGATCATTCCTTAGGGAGCCTTTGGATCCAAGTTGCAACAGTGATCTGGGTGGAATCTGATGCAACCTCTTGGGTAAAAACATATATAAGGTACCAAAGGACATGTCAGCATTGGAGAACCATTGACGCAGAAGGATGTTAGCGAGGCTTGGAGGACAACACAAGTTGCAAGTAATCACAAAACTAGAGACTAGTTCACCTACCAAGCAGGTTAAGTACAATTTGCCTTCGCGATGCAGTTGCACAGCAAGTTGGGTTGACTTGCATCGTAGCAAAACCAGCTTTCTTGAACTATATTTGACATCGAGGCTTCCATTTTTAGGCCAATCAATATCTCGAAAACCATAATCCAAGAAAATATATGGTTAGACACCTTTCCAATTACTTTTGAATTGCAAGGGCACAATTTTGACTTCTAGAACACCTTGACTGCGTTGCTAATCTTGACGTCAATTGCAAACACAACTTTCTAAAGTAAAGGATGATCACAGTCAACAGAAAAATTACAGATTCTATACCCTTTTGTTTGTTGTTCAGTAACTCACAATCTACAGCTCCATTATGCATGAATTTTGGTAGGCATACAGATCCATGAGTCTTCTAAATACTCACCAAAATTCAACTCAAACGGACACCGTTTGACTAGCCAAACAATTCATCTACCAAAACTGCTTGTGTTCTGAAATGGCAGCAAACCGAGCCGACAAGATATCTCTCAAATCTGATGTTTTACTCAACCAATACTCCAACCAAACTTGAGGCATCGACCTGTCCTAAGTGAGGAATGAGGTCACCAAAATTTGAGGCAATTCCAACCACGTTTGAGTCACTAATTGCTGGCTTGAAGATAACCAATTTTTGTGTCACAAAAGCTGGACAGACTTCTTGTTCTTCCTTTTCTTTGCTTCACACGTTGAGGTGTGTGTTTTGCACTCTCTAATCTTTCTCATAGTAGCAGCAGCTCTTCTCTAGCCGAGGATGGAGGCTATAATCTTCCTGCCATGCTTCTTAGGTAACAATTTTCCATCGTTGATCTAGACACCAACTTGACGATGCACAAGCATTAGGACTTGTGGGCTATTTTCACAGGGCACAAAACATTATTCCACATGTAGGGCATTTCTACATTGACAAGGAACCATTCCTATATATCCTTCGGCACTTCATCCAATAGAGTTCGGACACATGTGTTAGTGGCACCTTAGGGCACAAAGATGCTGACTAAAACTAGGGACGTGCTTTCGCTAGCTCCTACCTAGCCGATACAATGTCTTGTACTATATACGTGATTGTCCATGATGGAATTGACTTGATAGCACAATTGGAGAAGAAGTAGCACTTGCATTGCAGGGCCAGGTTTGCTGTTTCCTTGATCAACATTGTTCTGTGAGATCTGGCCTTCATAGTTACCAAATAGTCGGTACTTAACTGAAGACTAACTTTCCTACTGGTAACAAATCAGTTGTCCCTCAACACTAAAAAGGTTCCAAATCTTCACTCTTGATAATAAAAATTGTGGTCGAAGCCTATAGATGGTCGCCATTGAAGTCAGCAGAAAGGGGTCACACCAAAGAAGGTCGGTTCATCTACGTGATCCTTATGCACCTAAAGATTGAGAACTTGGATAGGAACTCATATATATCAGGTGACCTATCACAGCACATAATATCCTAGTCCATTTATCATCCGACTGATAACTTGTTTAACCTTAAGTGTGGTGCACCTTTCTGATCCAATGAAAATAACATAAGTTGCTCACTGGATGACCGACATCATTACAGGGACAGTCACGTCGAGTAGAGTTACTTGTCTACCCTCTTGCAGTCTGTTTATGTTCCTGTTAGTGACCTGTTCTTCAAAGGTTAACCGTTGGACGACTTCACAAGGGAGTCTTATTGCATCTAGTTCAACATATAGATCGCTTGACATGATAAGGAGAGATAACCAAGGAAGAGCTCACGTGAAAATAACACATCGGTGTAGTTCGGTAATGGATCATGACTAGGAACCTCGATACCAGCACGTGCCGAGCAGCACAACCTTGTGTGCGTGCCCACAGGAGGCTCTCGGTTTTGTCGTGGCACCATAGAATGTTAATCGTAACACCATTACTGAACTGACAACTAAAGTGAAATTTCTAGTGGCACCAATTAGATTGTAAGAACAAGCATTGTGCAAAAGAGGGATAGCTAACAAGGATAGTCACAAGGTTAGGAATCAACAAGGAGACGATCTGAAGATCAAAACACAGCGCAAGAGAACATAGCTTAATTGCCAAAGACAACTAAGTATGAGATTTTTGTTTAAATTCCACGCACGCCTCGCGTCTACCAAGGTGATTACCAGATGAAAGATTATCATAAGATTCGGTCATGTTGAGCAACAACATGAGACCAAGACTGGTAGACATCCTAAGACATGGGAAGGTTGGAGACAAAATAAACAAGATTCAAGGGACAGAGCCAAGGCACTGACTAAGGATTTAGTTGATAAGGAAACGACATGATCTACGAGGAAAAGGTTCCAAAGCAGGGTAGATAGCGATTAGCGTTGCACCAGATCATCAGTAGAAGAAGGAGCAATGAGATCTAACAAGGATTTTTTAGTAAGGTCCTCCCACATAGGAGCGGGACAACCACAAAACATGCGAGCAAAGAAGGGGGCTAAGCTTGGGCCGAAGGTCAAGCAAAGGCAGGGATAAAGGTCTTCGTAGCGCAACGTTCAAGGGCTAGCAACCACATGTACAGGCTCAGGCTCCTAAGAGAGAACTTAATTGAAAATGACAACCATGAGATTACCAAAACTTGGACGTGGTTCTAGGATAGCGCTCTTCAACACTCAGTATGCTTACCGAGGACAAAAGGGGTGATAACTATGGCACTAATTAGATAACAAGCATACATACCCACCACTTGGCTAAACTAGAGGACATTATAGGTTAAGCATGTAACCACAATTATTTCTAGCAAGGCTAAGCACACACTTTTCTCAAGCACTTCCTATTCAAACAACATGGAACAAGGCATTCTTGTTTAACTCCACACAAGGAAGATAGTGCAATACATCGACCACAAGTTACTTAGTACTTAGAACAAAGGAAGGGAAGCATATTTATGCACTAAGCACAATCATGATGCATGCTCATCCTATTCGTCCTCACGAAATTGCCAGCCTAAGGCGGCAATCACGTTCTATATCGGTGGCATAACACGTACTCTCTCGATATATAGCTAATCGTCAGCTATATTCCATCTACGTATTTGTGGTTAGCATACCTACAGGCAAATTCATTGCAGCCCATCCCTACAAAGAGATAAATAAGCACACAATGAAAATAGTAAACTAAGATACTCTCCATATATACATCCCCAGATGTATATACTTCGATATCCATAGCTACCCGATAAATATACCCGCAATTAATTACCTTCATATATACATGGGTGTAACATGTAAATATTCCAGTAACCACAGCTAACTCTCCCCTAGACTGATAGTTGGACGGTCATACTCTCACAACTCACACTTACCTAGGCGTAAAGGCAATTGATCCATACAGTACCATTCAAGCGAATGGCATCCATACAATAGCACGCCATATGGACGACGAAAGAAAAATTGCAATACAGTACATCCCTCAAAGTTAGTACTTAGATAGCCACCTAATAGTCCTTAACTGGGCATAAAGGAGGATGTCGCTAGCATAGTTTTGCAAATAAGTTTTGACAAATTTGCCTGTAGCTAAAGTTTTAGTTAAAATAGACTTTTTAAAACCAAAACTTAGCTTTTAAAACTATGTACCTAACAGTATTATGCTTAATCTCGCTCTGATACCAAGCTGTGACAGAACCACCCAATTTATACAAGATCAAGTACGGTTGTCCCCGCTAACACGTTGACACACCCATACTTTCACTCATGTAAACCCGGTAGTCCGCTGAGTGTCCCAAAGACCTCGGTAAATCAACATCACAACCAAGATCGCGTGATTAAGCAAATACACATCACATACACAGGGTTGCAGCGGAAATAATATTACAAATGGGTTCACAAATAATAGTACAAGTTTGGGTTTCAAAACCAATTATTGAAAACAAATAGCTTTCAAATGATTACATTAATATAAGTTCCAAATACTATTGCTAGCATAAGTGACATCATCCGACAAAAGCATATAGATGAGAAGTAAGTATAGAATCACCGAGCCCATCGGCGGTTAGCCACCATCATCAATAGGTCGAGAACATCACCTGCAACAAGGTGGGATAAACCCCTGAGTACTCGAATGTACTCAAGCTAGACTTACCCGTCTTAAACCAAAATAAAGCGACACCAAGGATTATGCAAGGCTTTCTTTAGTGGGCTAGCTGACTCATTTGCGAAAAGCATAAGCTATCATGAAGAAAACTATTTTAAGTACTTTGCATCATCTTTATTATGACCTATCCATCTAGGTAAGCACCTGTACTATAGCAATCACTTGATTAACCAATAACATCCTAGTTACCAACTTAGATTTAGCATATACCATATCATCCAGATAACCATCATTGTTCCATAATAATTACTACAGATGCCGTAACTCGAGTCAAGTGCTCACTATCCAGGAGCGATGGCGATTCGAATCGATTCCTAACTAGCTAGTGATTTATTCCTTACACAAACCTCACTCACCCGCTAAAGTGAGGTATCAGTCACCGAGTCAACTATCCAGGAATCTCGAGTTTGCTAGGAACCACATGTACTCGGGGGCCGACTGACTGCCCTTTGGTCTTATCATCGCACCCCCGTGTCCTACCACACCTGCTCCGGTATAGTGCGCTGCGGGCAATCTACTCGGCCCGAATAATCTCCCCAGCTTCACGGTCGAAAGGTACTTTATTCGGCCAGCTAAATGTAAGGCATGCGTTCAACATGACCCGAGGCCCAACAATGTCGGTCCTTAATCAACACAGACGGAAACTAACAGCACCCAAGAACCCTGTCTGGTTGCCTCCAACTTTTTTCCGTCCGGTCTCCAATTATCCATCACACATGGTTAATTTCAGGATATCATTCTTTCCAAGCTAAATTCTTCCAGTAACCCCCTATAAATGTAGGTGACCGGAAATCACCGATCGCTACCAGTCTAAGCAAGGCTAAGCAGTTATTCGATCCTGACCTAATAGGGTAAAAGGTAATAAGGTAGGCAAGGATAGTAATAAATGCATCAACAGTTTCAATCAACTCCTACAACTTAATGCAATAATATATAAACTCATATATAGGAATAATTGCTTTTATAAAGTAGGAGACTTAGAATGCTCCGGGGCTTGCCTGGGATCCGACACAAGTTAGTTCCGTTAGCTTGCACCGTCATGGTGACATCTCTGGTCCTAGCACTTGCTTAGTCCTTCCATCTTCGGGATAGATCCTCCATACATCGTCTTCGGGTTCGGCTCCAACATCATGTTCTTCACGTGGTTCATCTAGCACACCTAGATGAGATGCAAGATGCATGTGTATGAATGTGATGAATGGTAACACAAGATGCATCACATAAGCATTCAAGACAAACTAGTTATTCACGGCAATCATAGAGTCAAGGCTGCAAACAGCAGCAGCTAATTTTACTCATAACAGGAGTTGTACTAATCCAAAAGACATGCAACAAGACAATCTGGAAAGCTTATGGAATTTTATACAATTCATCTTTAATCCTCTTAGCATGATTCTCAAGTTAACTAAGTCAATTATAGCCATTTATAGAAACTGGTCCACAATTGACAGAAAGCAGTCATTTGTAAAAACCCAACTTTAAACAGGCATAACTCACAAACCACAAGGCCAAATACCACCAAATTTTAACATAAGCTAGATACATGAATTATCTACAACTTTGTTATACTCATATTAAGATGATTTCACAGTTAGAAGGGTCAACTAATGCAATAATTGTATCTCTGTCCAAAACATAGACAGAAACTGACAAGCCACTTTAAACAGCTATAAATGGAGTTATACATGTCCAATAAATGTGGTTCTAGTCTTTTTAGAAAGATTAGAAAATTATAAACACCTTTGTTGTAAACACCTAAAGCTAATTCTACTACTAAGAAGGCCCCACATAAGAACAAGGAAAACCCTCTCTGGTTTTGGGCAGAAACAGCCATATATATTTAAGCAAGTATAACTCAAGATCTACTTAGCCAAAAATCATGATATTTAACTCTTTGGAAAGCTTAAGAAAAGTACCACAACTCATGTATTTTCATAAGTAATGATTCATAACTTAACTGAGCCAATTAATTCAAACATGCAGAACTGTTCAGAGTAGAAGCAAAGCAATACAGGGCATTTGTTATTTTTATAACTCTTAAACTATAAATCCTAAACTCCTGAAATTTTTACCAGACAACGACAATCACCTTAGTAGCACTCCACAAAAATTTCACATTTATTTGAGCATAAAAACTATAGTTATGAAAAAGACAAAACATGGCAAGTATCAAGAACCTAGCTGCATAGATCTATTTTTACAGCAAAATATTTAAACTAAAACATGCCACATTATAGATCTAATGCATAGACAATTTCACAAGGATTCCAAAAAGTCCTCATTTTCGATTTTACGATTTTTGTATGAATTACTATGAATTTCCAAAGTGGAGCATTCAAATCTACAAAAAATCAGAGAAAGGAAATTTAAATCTTGCATCGAGGACCCTGCGGAAAATATAAATCAAACGTCAGCGAAGAGGTCCTCAAGAGCACTATTCAAATGAGTCATAGTTTCGCACTTAGACCCCCAGACTTGCTCTAATTGTTGCGCGCAGTCCTTCACCGGGGCAAAACAGAGGAGGCGGACGCGAAATCACCGACGTCAGCCGGAGGAGGCTCGCCGGTGGCGGAGAAGGGGCGGCTGAGAACATGGGCCCCACACGCACCCGCTGGTGGTCTCGGATGGCCGGGACGTGGCTCGAGGCGGACCGACCACGTGCACAGGCGGCCGCAGCGGCGACTGCACGACGGCGGCGGAGCTCTGGGGCTTGCCGGCTGGCTACGAAGGAGGGCCATGGCCGCGCTGCGGTGGAGGCTCTACCGTACTTGGCTGTGCGGTGATTGGCTGCGAGGACGAAGAAGCGAGCGGCGGTGGCAGCAAGCTCTGTCGGCCGTTCGTGGCGGACGCGGCCGCGTACAAACAGTAGAGAGCAAGGGAGAAATGAGAACACAGGAGGGAGGAGGGCGAGTGCTCGGCCTTTCAAGCAGATGGAGGTGAGGTGGCGAACGGGCACAGCATAGCGGAGCCACGCGGCGTGAGCAGTGCAACACGCGGCCACCAGCTCAGTGCACGGTGGTGGCACTATTCAACAATTTCAAATTTCCAATTGTACCTCAAACATACCACTGAAACCCATATTTCGTGCCTCCGTAACTCCTAAACCACGACGAGTTAGCAAAAACTCTATTAATAAAAGTTGTAGATCTACGCGACATCTCCAACTTTTCTTAAAGCGTTAAAGTCTGATTCGGCCTGGTTGGAGAGATACAAGGCTCCAAACAAGGGTAAACGAAAACTGAAATCTCAGTTTCAGTCCATTAGGGACTTAGCAAAATTTTTGAGCTCCAAAACAGCCATGGATTCTAACTTGAGGGCTCAGTTTGACTTGCTTCAAAGCTGATCTAGCTCTTGACCATTAAACAAAGTTTGTTCTACTCTACTCAAACTTCAACTTTGATTTAAGGTGCAACTCCATGCAAGTACTATAAGTGATTGGTCAACATAGGTCAAAGTAGCATCATGGTAAAGCTTAAATCCAAGTTTTAGACCGATGGAGGTATTTTCTTGTCCTCCGCTCAACACGAACCCTTCATGACTTTTGTTGTAGAGTTCATCTAGAGTCATTTAGGCATGGTTGCAAGATTTGGTTGATGATCGAGAATTCTATTCACTTTATAAAATAATTCAAGCAAGGACATAACTTGTCATTTCATGTGACTTCTGACTTCCAAACTTCACGAAACTTTTCCATGGATCAATATAGATGGGTATTGATATGAGACACATGAAGATATTCCAATAACACTAGCCAAGGATATATCTTGAAAATGGCCTATATGTAAAGCAAGGGTGCAATATCCAAGTTTAGGTTGGGGCTCATTTCTATAGGTTGGACCTTGACATCTTCATCATCACTTAATATGCCATGTTCAAGCTCAAACCCATTGCTTAACTGGTGGCAAACACCTAGGGTGTTACACTTACCTAGGAGTGAACGCGAAGTGCTGGGCGAAGGAAGCGTGAGCCGGGATGTAGCAGTATGGTCTGACCATGATGGCAGAGGTCCTGCTGTCACGACGGTGCCGTTCCGGTGAATGTCAGCAAGGCCGGGGCAAAATAGGTAGCTAGCGAGCTCTAGAGACTCACCACGGAACCCTTCGAGATGGTGATTCGTTCATAGATGGCCCGAGCCGAGCTGGCCGCGTGCGCGTAGGGTGGTGCGGCGGCGCACGGCGATGGCACGGCCACATCAGAGAAAGATGGGTTGCGATAGCATTTTGGTCGAGGTGCGCGGGGTGCTTAGGAGGGGGAGACGAGGCCGGTGGTGCAAGGAATCGCCACGGGGTCCTTTGGATAGGTGGCTTGCCGATGGCGCGTGCCCGTCCAGTCTTAAGGATCCAGTAGAGCGGTGATTTCAAATTAAGGCACTGTGTGGCGGTACAAACAGCGAGGTGGGGTCGATTAGATGGCTGGCTACCGAGCGAAGCCAAGGACGCGACTAATTGGCTTATGGTGCTGCCATCACGGTGAATCAAAGGAAACGGACCCGCCGGCCATGGCGATAGTGGAGACAGGGGAGTTAGGCATGACCTGGCTCGACACTATCGTGGCCATCAATGCAAGGTACAAGCACGCACGGGCGATGCAGAGCAGCGAGGCGTGCACAAGACGTCACCACACTGCACCGCACGTGTGCCGACGATGACTCGGCACTGATCGCCGTAGAGGATGGTAGGTCCGGGAAGGTAGCAACAAAATGTGGCAGCGGACACGGGTGTGCTAGCGAAATTAGGCTGTTGTCCCACGCGCATGTAGCTGCGCTGTGTTAGCAGCAATAGTGACGCGCAGGTGGTGCTCGTGAGCGCGCCTGGCGAACGGCGACACCAGAACAGCGCAAGCGGACGCGACGATGGGCAGAGCAGCAGGGCCCACCGGTGCAATGTGCGTGCGTGCGTGAGCGTGTGCCAAGGCACAGCAGCAGGGACCCTGGCCAGCAGCACGACCATGTGCATGGACGGTCTGCACGGGCGCGATGGCGGTGCAGCGTAGCGCGGCGGTGCGGGACCATGTGGTAGGGCACGAGCGAGAGCTTGCGTGGCATGCTAAGGCAGCAACACGGCATGGTCTATAGGGCGGTGCCAGTGGTGAGGACGGCTAGTGTAGCGGCCCACACATGGTGCACTCATAGGGCAGCAGACACGGCGACGATGAGCGCTGGCGCGGAAACACCGAGAGCCGAGCAGTGTGACCGTGGCCAGCGCTGGCACCATTCACAGATATGTGACCTGCATGCTTTTTAAAGCGGCCCAAAACTCAAACCCGATGCTCTAAACGCCAAACTAGTTGTTCTACACCCAAAAGGGTACTTAGGGCTAGTCAATCATGCCAAAACATCTCGCCACTTCTTAACCCGATCGCTCTACAAAAAATGGCCGAACATGGCTTCGTCGACCCATTTTCAAACTTACGTGAAATGACTTAAACTTCAAACGGTTTCACGTCGAATCCCTGTTTCTGAGCTTCTTGATATATTAGCTAGTGAACCCATTTCCGACCACAAATATTTCACCGTCACCTATGAAGTTTATACTACCAACTTTATTAAAGTTCACATACGCGTCCTATAGCATTTCCGTTCAATAAAAATTCATTAAGAGCCCTAAGTAACACCATGCGGCATGAAATGTAATCTCGTTTCCTGTTTCAAATGAACGCTCCAAGTTTTACAAATTGCTTTATACCCTATAATATCAACATGTATACACAAATATGATGCTTATGTAGTATGTTAGTGAAAAATTGTATAATGTAACACCGAGGGTGTTACAAATCTACCACCCTAAAACAAAATCTTGACCCGAGATTTCATGTGCCTAGTGTGAGAAGGAGATAGGAAGTATATTTTGACGCAACAACTAACTACCAGCACCAGAGAGGAGGTGGGGATAATGCTTCAATAAGTAACTCTCTTGCTCCCAGGTGGCTTCATCCTCGGAATGGTTTTGCCACTGCACGTTGTAAAATTTTACCACCCTATTCCTGGTTACTCTTTCTTTCTCATCCAAGATTTTTATAGGGTGCTCAACATAAGTCAAATCTGGCTAGAGAGGAAGTCCTTTAATTTCCACAGCTTCATCAGGAACCCGCAAGCACTTCTTCAGTTGTGATACATGGAACACATTGTGTACTACAGATAGAATATCTAGAAGCTATAGACGGTAGGAAACTGGGCTACACTGCTTCAAGATTTTGTAAGGGCCCACATAGCAGGGAGCTAGCTTGCCATGGATACCAAACTAATGCACTCCTCTCATAGGAGACACCTTGAGGTACACATAATCCCCAACTTCAAACTCCAAAGGCCTTCTTCGCTTGTCGACATAGGCTTTCTGCCGACTCTGGGCTGCCTTCAAATGACTCTAAATAAGAATGACTTGCTCATGAGCCTCCTTGATGAATTCTGGCCTAAAGTATCCACGGTCTCCCACTTCAACCCAGTTGAGTGGCGTCCTACACTTCCTTCCATATAGAGCTTCAAAGGGTGCCATACGGATGCTTTCTTGATAGCTATTATTGTAAGAGAATTCTGCTAGCTTCAAGCAGGCATCCCACTTCTCAGGGAAAGAAATGGCACAAGCTCTTAACATATCTTTGAGCACTTGATTTACTCTTTCGGTTTGGCCATCAGTCTGGGGGTGATAGGCTAAGCTGCGGAGGAGACTAGTTCCAAGACACTCCTGGAGTTGCTTCTAGAAATGAGAGATAAAAACTGATCCCCTATCAGAGATGATAGTGAGGGGAACTCCATGTAGAGTCACAATCTAGTCTAGGTACAACTCGATATACTGTCTGGCAGAGTATTTAGAATTCACTGGGAGGAAATGAATGGACTTTGTGAGGTGATCCACAATGACCTAGATAAAGTTATATCCCTTGGTTGTGCGGGGTAAACCCATAATAAAATCCATGGAAATATCTTCCCACTTCCAAATAGGAATGGGCAAGGGCTACAAATATCCTAGGGTACGCAGATGATCTGCCTTAACTCTACCACACGTGTCGCACTCGACGACGTGCCAGGTGATGTCCTGCTTCATGTTGGACCACTAGTACAAGTGACGTAGATCATGATACATCTTATTGCTGCCAGGATGGATAGACAGCTTTGAATAATGGGCTTCATTCAAAATCTTCCTTTTTAGCTCCTCATTGGATGGAACCACCAGTCTATCCTTATATCTCACTACTCCATGATCATCAACACTAAAGTGAGGGCCACGCCCTTCATCCATCAACTTCTTGATATGAGGAATCTCTTTGGGGTCTTCCTTTTGCTCCCAAATAATCTGCTCCAGTAATTCTGAGATCAATGCAATGTGAGCCAACACCTCTATGTGGTTGAGAGACAAAGGGGTTTCCTCAACCTGGTGTGACTTTCGGCTCAAAGCATCAGCCAATACATTAGCCTTTCCTGGGTGATAATGGACTTCTAAGTTGTAATCCTTTATCAATTCTAACCATCTCTGTTGCCTCATATTCATCTCAGACTAAGTGAAAATATACTTGAGGCTCTTGTGATCGGTAAAGATGTGCACTATGTTGCCCAACAGATAGTGCCTCCAAATCTTTAGAGCATGGACCACAGCAGCCAGCTCTAAGTCATGGGTGGGGTAATTCACCTCATGCTTTTTAAGTTGGCGCGAAGCATAAGCTATCACACGCCCATCTTGCATAAGCACACACCCTAGCCCCATCTTTGAGGCATCATAGTATACATCAAAGGGCCTATCGATATCAGGTTGGACCAACATAGGAGCAGTGGTCATAAATGTCTTTAGAGTTTGGAAAGCTTCCTCGCAGGCAGGGCTCCAATCAAACTTGACTTCTTTTTAGAGCAGCTTAGTCCTTGGTTGGGCTATCTTAGAGAAATCTAGGATGAAACACCAATAGTACCCCGCGAGGCCAAGGAACTGATGAATCTGATGCACAGACTTGTGAGACTTCCAATCCAATACATCTTGCACCTTGCTGGGATCTACCGAAACGCCTTCAGGTGTCAACACATGCCCCAAAAACTTCACTCGATCCAACCAAAATTCGCACTTGCTGAATTTAGCATACAGCTTGTGCTCCCTTAGTCGAGCCAGTATTATCCAAAGGTGTTGGGCATGCTCTTCATCATTCTTGGAATATATCAGGATATCATCAATGAAAACTACCACGAACTTGTCTAGCTCCGACATAAATACTGAATTCATCAGGTACATGAAGAAGGCAGGAGCATTGGTGAGACCAAAAGACATCACTAGGTACTCATACTGCCCATACCTAGTAGAGAAAGTTGTCTTCAGTATATCATGTGGCCTGATCTTGATCTGATGATAGCCTGATCGGAGATCAATCTTCGAGAACACCTTGGCACCAGCTAATTGGTCGAACAAAGTATCTATGCAGGGCAAAGGATACTTGTTCTTAACTGTTACCGCATTAAGAGGGCGGTAATCCATACACATCCGTAGAGTACCATCCTTCTTCTTCACGAAAATAGCCAGGCAACCCCACGGTCAAGAACTAGGACGGATGAAACCTTTTTCCATCAACTCTTCCAGCTGCTTCTTCATTTCTGCTAGTTTCCTTAGAGCCATGCGGTACAAGCGTCTGGAGATAGGGGCAGTACTAGGCTCTAGCTCAATGGAGAATTCTACCTCTCTGTCCAGTGGCAAACTAGGAAGATCTTTAGGGAAAACATCTAGGTACTCACATACTACCGGAATGGAGGTAAGATTAGGAGAGGCTTCAGCATGGGCAGCAACAGGTAAGACTAGATCTGAGGGTACAATAAGAGACATTCTATCCTTAGAACAAGGAAGCCATAACTCCACACTTCTCTTCATATCCAAGACTACCCCATACACCCGCAACCAGTTCATTCTAAGAATAACATCAATGCCTTGCCCAGGCATTACCATGAACTGTAGATGGTAAGTATGGGTGGCTAACACTAGGCTTACTATATTCGTTTGGGTATTGATGAACATTTGTGAACCCGTAGTATGGATCTTATAGGCATACAATATAGGCATAAGTGGTAAGTTGTGCCGCTCTACAAACCCCATGCTCATAAAGGAATGTGATGCACTAGAATCGAACAACACATAAGCTAGATGGGAGTCGATGGGAAACATACTAGCCATCATCGACTCCTGCTACAAAATCTGCTCAGCATCTGTGAAATGCACCTAGCCGGATCTGCTGGGCACTTTCTTCTTGATTACGGTCCTCCTAACAAGCCTAGAGTTCACTGATGGTTGAGTAGACTGAGCGGGCTAGTTCTAGGGACATGCTCGGGCATAGTGGCCATCCTTGCCACACTTGAAGCAAGCACTAGGCTTGTTCCCAAATCCCTGACGAGGTGGGACCTGCTATCCCTGAGGTCTAAGAAGTTTGCTAGGGCTGCCGAAACGAAGTCCCGCCAGATGATTGATAGGGCCCCCATCGGACAACCTGTACCTTTTGAGTGTGAGGGTGGCTGGAAGACACCATAGCCACCTGTTTCCTCTTCCACTCTGTCTAGGACTCCCGTTGAAAGCCCTCCATGGCAATGGCATCGTTCATCAGTGCCCCAAAGGTCTAATAGTTCACCGTGTACAGCTTCTCCTGAAGGATAGAAGAGAGGCCGCAAAAGAAGCGGTCCTTCTTCTTGTCGTCAGTGTCCACAGGAATGCCAGCATACTAGGACAGGTGATTAAACTTATTCACATAGTCCATCACTATCATACTCCCCTGTCGTAGCTCCAAGAACTCAGTCAGCTTTCGGTTGATGACACCGATAGGAATATAGAACTCTCTGAATGTTGTGGTGAACTCCTACTAGGTTGCCGGATGATCTGGCGCAGCATGGCATGGAAAGTATCCCACTATGCACTTGCGGACCCTAATAGCTACTGCATTGCAAAGCACACTTTTTGCTCGTCGGCCACATCGAGCAACAGAAACTTCTGCTCCAAGATACGAAGCCAGTGCTCCGCATCTAGGGGTTCATCTGTTGGCGTGAAGGTGGGCGGGTGGTCTTGAGGAAATCCTAGTACGAGGAGGATCCCTTAGGACGGTGGGCACCACAACCATTCCCACCATTTCCCCGTGGCCTCTACGGGCGAAGCCCGCAACAGCTTGTGCCATTATCTCCATGGCACGGGCTAACTCTCGGTGAGCAGCCAATAGCTCTGCCATCATCTCAGCGTGAGTCATCGGAGGCGGCAGTGGTGGAGGAGGAGGAGCCAAAAGTGGAGCCCCATGTCTCTCCCCATTGGGCTCATGGGCCTAGCTACTCTCGCCTTGGCCCTCGCCAAGACCATGAGCCGCCCCAACACTAGTGCTCCCACGTTCGGACCTTAGATTCATCTGTAAGAGATAGAAACCATCCATTTAGAACAACTTTCTTGATTAGAAGCAAAGGATTAGAGAATTGACAGCACATTTATTAAAGCATTCCTTTAATTAGTCCTATCAATTTACTAATTCAATTATACATGTAGGGGGATTTCGGTTTAAGTAAGATGCTATTATCATGATGCATGCTTCGGCCTATACGTTCACTCAAGCCAGAATATAGCGGCATTCGTAAAATTTTTGGCACAACGCACACTCACTTTCTGTAATACTAAGCAATTTCTTACGCAACATAAGTCAGTGTACCTATAGAAAACTGATTAGATAAAACCAGTGCCGCTATCCTAGATAGACCATATTGCTAGGGCTTATGCTTATTTACCTAATACAATCACATCCTACTTTTCGCAAAACTTTTGTTGGTCAAAATTTTAAGTTTTTGAAAAAGAGTAATGAAACTCGTAACCATTATTAGCTCTGATACAAACTGTGGCAGAACCGCCCGAATAACATGCTTACGGAGGTGCTCGCCTTCCACCAGACACTAAGCACCCTAAAAGCAAGCTACCATGGGTGGTATCCATCGGGCACACCCAAGGGAGAACCCGAAAGATCCACATTTTTCCCAATGATCCAATAATGAGAACAAGTTACAATACTGATCCATTTCATACAATAGAGTTTCTTAAAAAGTACATTATTACAACACCAAATAACAGAGTGCGGAATAATAAACAACAAAATTTAAAAATAACATCTAGCGATAAGGGACGAGGATTCGTCTATGCCCACCAGAAGAATCCTCCACACAAAGATACTTCTCATGCATCACCTGCAACAGAGGTAAATAAATCCTGAGTACACAATATACTCGCAAGACTTACCCGATTAGTGGGAATAATTTCCTGACTCCAAGGAATATGATAAGCTTTATGGTTTGCTGATTTTCTTTAGCAGAAGGCAATACTAATAGTGAGTCTTTATTTATGTTATTATTATCAGCCATATTAAGTTATTATCTAGCCACTCTATATAAGCACCTGTTCTACTTTCAAGCAAGAGTTGAGCAATCAGTTCCATTTATTCTCCTTTCAACTTTCAATTCTTACTACGATGCTAGAGTTAAGACAAGTCATACCGACTTGGCGGCGATTCATGAACCAATGTGCCTAGCTGTGTGCCCCAAAAAAACATGCACCGCTTATTCCCTAGGCACAAATAGGACTAACCCATCACTCTCCTATCTTGAGTGTCCAGGTCCCTGTCCAAACTTAGACTCCAAGCCCCCACTCCTGAGTCCTAGACTCAGTGTGGTGCAAGGACCTCCACCATCTCCACCTCCAATCAGTCGGTCCGGAAAGAGCCGGATCCACGACAAAAGAGCAACAAGTCTTTGCTGCGCCCATACCCAAGTATGCGCTCGGGACAATAGATCTGTGACTTGCCTAGCATCCATTGCAACGACCGGTCCTTAATCAACATAGACAGAGAAAAAGTGTAACCAAGTCATGCCCTATTGGCCGTAGGGCACAACCCCTTACACCCACTAGTACCCAAACCATATCCCTGCCCGGTTACCATTTCTCTTTCCACCATTTTATCATGAGTGATCATATTTTATCACCTATTTGCGAGTAACGGCAAGTTACTCACGCTACCGATATCCTGAGCATAGCAGCTACTCGACCTATACTAGTAGGACTCATAGGTAGATATATTTATGTATATAGTTTCCATAAAATGCCTATAACTTAAATGCACATCACAGATATATATTCAGTGATCATTAAAATAGGGGTTATGCACCGGGGTTTGCCTTGGGCAGGCGATGGGTCAGTAAGGTCAGCACCAAACGGCTCTGGGGCTCCCTCCTGCACAAGGATCTCCTCCACGTACTCCTCAATCACCTCATCGTATTACTGCTCGTCGACGAGCACAAAATCTACCAGCTCGTGATCTACATGCATGAAATGATGATGCAATGCTTAGTATTATAGCAACAACAACTCTTAAAATAAAGGTACATCTGTTTAACCACTAAGCTAGTGCTACTGACCACAGTATTAAGCTATCTATCATTGCCGATAACAAATTTGACGTAGGGCACACAATATTATAACAACTACATGTATTCTTACTCCTAATGCTGATCTAAGCTATATATGATAAAGCAAGGGTAATAGCTACTCTATTTTGCGACCCATTCTAAGGTTACAAAATTTACAGCAAGTACATCATAACCTAGTGAGCCTACTGTAAAATTTTTATATCTATAGCTATCACCAATTTTCCACAAATATTCCTACAAATATTAATCTCCATAGTACTAAGCTCTTTAGTTTAAATTTATGACCCTACCATCATCATAGCTAACTGTAATCTAACTATACTAACAAGTATATGGTAATTTTGTGAATCTAACAAAATTAGTTTTACTATTTTTGGACAACTACATAATTTATTATAATTTATCAAAGTTCAGCTCATAACTAAATTAAATAAGCATTTCTACTTTACTAGAAATTGAAGAAACCAATTTCTAACTTGTGGCCCAACTCGTGCGGCTTGGCCCACAACGGCGCGACGCGTGTGCAAGCGCAGCGCGGCCCACGCGGGGGCATGGCCCAGCTGGACGACGGCCCATGGAGGGAAAGACCCTCGCGCGCCTGGCAATAAGTAGAAACACCTTCGGACTACTCTGTATTTCTGTGAGCGCTAAACACACTATTTCGCTAGTCTACCGTTTTACAGCTACGCCGTCGGACAATCCTACCTTCACAACAGCTACATCCTCGACACCCGCACGTGTGCTTCGTGCGCGGCAGCAAATGCACCGGCGGCATACGCCGGCCATAGCAGACCTTCCCCTCCCCAACAACAGAGCCGACCCTTACCTAGGAGCAAACGCGAAGTGCCGGGCGAAGGAAGCGCGAGCTGGGATGTAGCAGCGCGGTCTGACCACGGTGGCGGAGGTCCTGCAGTCATGGCGGTGCTGTTCTGGTGAATGTCAGCAAGGCCGAGGCAAAATAGGTAGCTAGCGAGCTCCAGAGACTCACCACGGAACCCTTCGAGATGGTGATTCATTCAGAGATGGCCTAAGCCGAGCTGGCCACGTGTGCGCAGGGTGGTGCGGCGGCGCATGGCGATGGCATGGCCACGTTAGAGAAAGATGGGCTACGGTAGTGTTTTGGCCGAGGTACATGGGGTACTTAGGAGGGGGAGATGAGGCCGGTGGTGCAAGGAATCGCCACAGGGTGCTTTGGATAGGTGGCTTACCGACGGTGCTGAAAGCTCTAGTTTGGTTTTGGTTAATTGATGAAACCCTAAGTGCTAACCTAGTTTATCAAAGTGATTATGAGATAGGTAGCACTACTCCAAGTGATGAAGCAATGGCGAAGATCATGACAATGGTGATGACATGGTGATGATCAAATACTTAAACTTGGAAAAGAAGAAGGAGAAAAACAAAAGGCTCAAGGCAAAGGTAAAATTGTAGGAGCCAGTTTGTTTCAGTGATCAAGACACTTAGCGAGTGTGATCACATTTAGGATCGATAGCCATACTATTAAGATGGGTGGAACTCGTATCGAAATGCGGTTATCAAAGAGCCACTAGATGCTCTAACTCATTGCATATGCATTTAGGATATAGTGGAGTGCTAACACCCTTGACAATATTTGTGAAAATATGCTAACACATGTGCACATGGTGATACACTTGGTGGTTGGCATATTTAAGCAAGGGTGAAGAAGATAGAGTCGAAAAAGAGTTAGTCGCGTTGTTTACAGAGTGACCGGACGCGTCCAGTATGATGACCGGACACGTCCGGTATTCGGCGACGAACTCAGCGACCGGACGCGTCCGGTGTGAATCAGCTAACACAGTGCTCGGTAGATCAGTCGATCAGACGCTAGCAGCGTCCGGTCCAGTGTGACCGGACGCGTCCGGTCATCGGTGGATGCTTACTGTACTCGACCGGACACTGATACATAGCATCTGGTTAGTTTCTTCCAGACGCGTTCGGTCGGCCCTGGTGGCCTACTGGACTCGACCGGACTCGGCGGCTCAGCGTCCGGTCAAGTGTGTCTGAGCGTCCGGTCATCGGCGAATGGGTAGCAATAGCTAGGCTAGGTTGAACTGGACACGTGGCAGTCTGGAAGCTACCGGACACGTCCGGTATTCATGATCGGAGCATCCGGTGCTGCGTCTGGTGCATTGTGACCGGAGCGTCCGGTCGATGCGCAGTCAGCAAAATATTTGAGCCAACGGCTCTATTTCGTGGGGGGCTTCTATTTAAGCCCCATGGCCGGCTCAAGCTCTCTTTGTTGCACATTTTCATTGACATAGCAACCTTGTGAGCTTAGCCAAAGCCCTCCCACTCATCGCCATCATTGATCCATCATCTTTGTGAGATTGGGAGAGAATCCAAGTGCATTGCTTGAGTGATTGCATCTAGAGGCACTTGGTATTCGTGTTGCGCTGTGGATTTTGCTTGTTACTCTTGGTGGTTGCCACCACCTAGACGGCTCGGTGCAGCGGTGGAGGATCGGCATGAGTTGGTGATTGTTCGTGGCCGTCCCTGGTGATTGTGAGGGGAGTTGTACCTTCTTCGGCGGAGTGCTGAAAGGTAACTCTAGTAAATTGCTCATGTCATTGAGTTACCTCACTTGTGGGTAGGTTCTTGTGGTGTCCAATCGTGTGGACGAGGTTTGTGAAACACCTCTTAGCCACCGAACCACCAAGTGTTGGTCAACACAACGGGGACGTAGCGTGTTGGCAAGCACGTGAACCTTGGGAGAAAATCGGTTGTCTCTAGCCCATTTGGTATTCTCCCAGTGATTGGTATATATTCACCTTGTGATTGGTTCATCCCTCTACACGTCGGTATAATCACCCTACTCACTCTCTTACATTTTTGCAAACTAGTTGTAGCGAGCTCTTTAGTGTAATTAGAATTGAGAGCTTGCTTTCATATTTAAGTTTGCTTAGTGAAGCTCTTTAGAGTAGAAAGATTGAGAGCTCTTAGTGAGTAGTATCATAGCAAATTGTGTATCTAGCTATCAAGCTCACTCTCTTGGCCATTTGCATTGATATAGCAACCTTGTGAGCTTAGCCAAAGCCCTCCCACTCATCTCCATCATTGATTCATCATCATTGTGAGATTGGGAGAGAATCCGCGTGCATTGCTTGAGTGATTACATTTAGTGGCACTTGGTATTCGTGTTTCACTGCGGGATTCACTTGTTAGTCTTAGTGGTTGCCACCACCTAGATGACTTAGAGCAACGAGGATCGTTGAGCGGAGGTTGGTGATTGTCTCTGGCTCCGATCGTGGTGATTGTGAGGGGTCTTGTGTCTTCCCTAGTGGAGCGCTGAAAGGTAACTCTAGTGGATTGCTTGTGTCATTGAGTTACCTCACTTATGGGTAGGTTCTTGCGGTGTCCAATTATGTGGACAAGGTTCGTGCAACACCTCTTAGCCGCAGAACCACCAAGTGTTGGTCGACACAACAGGGACTAGCGTGCCGACAAGCACGTGAACCTCGAGAGAAAAATTGGTTGTCTCTTGCCCTTTGGTATTCTCCTGGTGATTGATTTAGTATTCATCTTGTGATTGGTTCACTCCTCTACACGATGGTATAATCACCCTACTCACTTATTTATATTCTTGCAAACTAGTTGTAGCAAGCTCTTTAGTGTAGCTAAATTTGAGAGCTTGCTTTGTAGTTTAAGTTCATCTAGTGGAGCTCTTTAGTGTAGCAAGTGTGAGAGCTCTTAGTGAGTAGTGACATAGCAAATTGTGTGCTTAGTGATCATAGCAACTAGAATTGTTGGATAGGTGGCTTGCAACCCTTGTAGAGCTAGAGCAAGTTTGCATTTCGCTATTTGTCATACTAATCAAATTGCTCTAGTTGATTTGTAGATTTTAAATAGGCTATTCACCCCCCTCTAGCCATATTAGGACCTTTCAGGCGCATGCCCGTTCGGTCTTAAGGACCCGGCGGAGCAGCGATTCCAAATTGAGGCATTATGCGGCGGTACAAGCAGCGAGGTGGGGTCGGTTGGATGGCTGGCTACCCAGCAAAGCCGAGGATGCGACTAATTTGCTTATGGTGCTGCCATCATGGCGAATTGAAGGAAACGACCCCGCTGGCCATGGTGACAGTGGAGACATGGGAGTTAGGCACGACCTAGCTCGACACTATCGTGGCCGTCAATGCAAGGTACAAGCGTGCATGGGCGATGGAGAGCAGCGAGGCATGCACAAGACGTCGCCACACTGCACCACATGCGCGCCGACGACGACTCGACACTGATCGCCGCTGAGGATGGCAGGTCCAGGAAGGTAGCGACGAAATGTGGCAGCGGACACGGGCGTGCTGGCAAAATTTGGTTGCCGTCCCACGTGCGTGTAGCTGCGCTGCGTCAACAGCAATAGTGACGCGCAGGTGGTGCTCGTGAGCGCGCCTGGCTAACGGCGACACCAGAACGGCACAAGTGGACGCGACGGTCGGCAGAGCAGCAGGGCCCATCGGTGTAGTGCGCGTGCGTGCATGAGCGAATGCTAGGGCGCAGCGCGGGCGCGATGACGGTGCAGCGTAGCACGGCGATGCGGGACCACGTGGCTGTGCGCGAGCGAGAGCTTGCGCGGCATGCCAAGGCAGCAACGCGGTGTGGTCCATAGGGCGGTGCCAGTGGCGAGGACGGCCGATGCAGCGACCTGCGCGTGGTGCGCTCGTAAGGCAGCAGACGTGGTGACGACGAGCGTTGGCGCGGCAACACCGAGAGCCGAGCAGGGTGACCACGGCCAGCGCTGGCACCGTTCACAGATATGTGACCTGCACGCTTTTTAAAGCGGCCCAAAACTCAAACCCGATGCTCCAAACACCAAACCAGTTGTTCTACACCCAAAAGGGTACTTAGGGCTAGCCAACCGTGCCAAAACATCTCGCCACTTCTTAACCCGATCACTCTAAAAAAATTGCCGAACATGGCTTCATCGACCCATTTTCAAACTTACGCGAAATGACTTAAACTTCGAACGGTTTTGTGGCGAATCCCTGTTTCCGAGCTTCTTGATATATTAGCTAGCAAACCCATTTCTGACCGCAAATATTTCACCGTCACCTATAAAGTTTATACTACCAACTTTATTAAAGTTCACGTACACGTCCTATAGCATTTCCGTTCAATAAAAATTCATTAAGAGCCCTAAGTAACACCATGTGGCATGAAATGTAATCTCGTTTCCTGTTTCAAATAAACGCTCCAAGTTTCGCAAATTGCTTTATACCCTATAATATCAACATGTATACACAAATATGATGCTTATGCAGTATGTTAGTGAAAAGTTGTACAATATAACACCGAGGGTGTTACAACACCACACCCCTGATGCGACCTGCGAGCCTGTGAAGTTATGTGTAGTGTGACCAAAGCGCTTGGTCGTTTGAACGTTGCCCATAGCCGGTCAACAATCTAATCCGTACACGCCTCCTGGGCCCCTTCTTTCTGGATTAGGGGGTGTTTGGTTTCTACAGGCCCTCCTAAAATTTCTGTCATATCGAATGTTTAGACACATGCATGGAGTATTAAATATATACTAATTACAAAACTAATTACACAACTTGCGACTAATTTACAAGACGAATCTTTTAAGCCTAATTAGTCCATAATTTGATAATGTGGTGCTATAGTAAACATGTTCTAATGATAGATTAATTAGGCTTAAAAAATCATCTCGCAAATTAGCCTCTATCTATGTAATTGGCTTTATAATTAATCTATATTTAATGCTCTTTATTAGTATCTAAACATTCGATGTGACATAAATTTTAGGAACCACTAAACAACCGAACACCCCTTTAGTTCAGAAGAGAGAACATAGAGCACGAACACACATACGCACGGGAGTGCTGTTGCTACTGAACTAAGGATACAGCTGGTCCTTGAACTTGATTATATACAAATTCTACTCTAGTACAATAGGTGTACACCTAGTACTAAACCCATACCAGTCAGTGTCGATGCGGGACCCATAGGATACACCGCAAGGAAGAGAGGAGGTCTAGTTTGATTATGATTCCTCCCATGTAATCCTAGTAGTAATACTACCCTGTAATCCTACTAGGACTCCACATTGTAAACCGACTAGGACTCTGGCCTCCTGACTATATAAAGGAGGGCGGAGTTCCTAGACTTAGATAACGCAACACAACACTTAACAATCAATCCAACGCAAAGGCTAACGCCAACTGGACATAGGGCTATTACTCGATCACGGTCGAGGGCCCAAACCAGGATAAATCGACTGTCTCTTGCGTTAACCGTCGAGTTCTGCATACGCAAACTGCCCCGAGTACCCCCGTGGCAAGCTATCGGTGGTGAAACATCGACAGTCAGCATGACAAGAACTGTGGCTATACTTCCAACTATTACAAGGCCATACCTGCTATATAGTTGATTGAAAATAAATCCTGCCATATAGCATGAAAATAAATCAACTATACCTGCCATATAATCAGCATGACAAGAACTGTAGCCATACCAGCCAAACTTCCTACTATTACAAGGCCATACTTGATTTGACGTGGCCTGTAATTTTGGCTCGACGTTATGTATTCTGGCGTCGAGGTACTAGTTACATCAACGCCACCTAGGATCTCGGCCAGGCACTTTGGAGCCAAGATCTGTGGCGCCGAGACATGTTACCTCGGTGCCATGAGTCTTGGCGCTGACCCCAAGAGTCTAAAGATGAGTTTAAGTCTTTCAGAGGACCAAACATAAATTTTCTTTAAAAAACCAAATTATAAAAATTAGGGAGCAGTACGCAGGGGTAGTAGCGGACCTGAGTATAGGGAATTGTCTTTTGATGTGCAGGTCAGTAGGGCGGTTGAAAGGGTCGAGATGACAACTAGAGGGGGGTGAATAATCTTTTCTAAAACTTAATCTCGTCGGCTAACTGAAACAAGTGCGGAATTATAACTATCGGTCTAGCCAAGACTACACCCCTCTATCTATATTCACTAGCACCTTGCAAAGATACTAATCAAGCAACAAAGGTGCCGTGCTAGCTAGAGCTCACCTAACCAATTCTAGGAGCAAGGTCACACAAACCTATGCCACTAGTACTTTAAGCAACAAGGGAGCTCCTACACATGCTAGTAAGCAAAAGCACAAAGCTAACTAAGCTCACTAGCAATGCTCAATAACAAGGCAACCAATGCCTAATTAGAGAGTGCAAAAACTTAGCTACACAAACTAAGCAATGTGACTAACAAGGTTACTAAAACCAAATTAGCCACGCAAGGGAGCTACTTCTATGCTACATAAGCAAGAAGGTAATTAGCAAGCTACACAATCTATCTAATTACAAGAGCAACTACACAAGCTTAATATGTATAAAAGTAAATGCAAGCTTGTGTAATGGGGATGCAAACCAACGGGAAGAACAAGGTTGACACGATGATTTTTCTCCCGAGGTTCACGTGTTTGCCAACACGCTAGTCCCCGTTGTGTCGACCGCTCACTTGGTGGTTCGGCGGCTAATTAGCATCACCCGCTAAGCCCGTACGTCGGGCATCGCAAGAACCTACCCCTTGAGCGAGGGTAGCTCAATGACACGCTTTACTAGAGTTGCTCTTCGTGGCTCCCGCGGAGCGAGCACAATGCCCCTCACAAGCACTTCTCCGGAGCGCCGCACAAGCTTCTTGCGGGCTTCCATGGAGACCACCACCAAGCCGTCTAGGAGGTGGCAACCTCCAAGAGTAACAAGCACCACCGGCTTGCAACTCGATCACCTAGTGCCACTCGATGCAACCTCACGATGCAATCGCACTAGAATCACTCACTCACATAATCGAATGATCACTATCAAGTATGTGTGAGACAGAGGGCTCCTAAGCACTCTCAAGCATGGACACAAAGTCCCCCAAGATGCTCAGCACCAGCCATGGCCGAAGGCCACTTCTATTTATAGCCCCAAGGGCTAAACTAGCCATTACCCCTTCACTGGGCAAAAATCGGGCCAACCGGACGCTCCGGTCGTGTTGACCGGACGCTGGACCTCAGCGTCCGGTCGCCCGCAGACGGCCATGTATCCCAATTCCAACGGTCACTTGACCTGACCGGACGCAGCAGCTTCAACTGACCGGACACAGAATCCTCAGCGTCCGGTCGTTTCCAGTAAGCTCCACGAGGCGTATTTCTTCGACCGGACGCGTCCGGTCCACCTTGATCGGACACAGACCAATGTCCGGTGCAATACCCTCGGTACTATGTAGACCCGTCAGTTTGACCGGACGCACGCTGCCAGGGTCCGGCGCTTTCAGACCCAGCGTTCGGTCGGTTGACCGACGCCAGCGTCTTCGCGATCAACTCATTTTTACTTCTAACTTCTTCACCCTTGCTCCAATGTGCCAACCACAAGAACTTGCATCCGGCGCAATAGAAAATAGGCATTCTATTTTCCCGAAAGCGCCGAACCCATCTCAACCCTGCAAACACCACCTCCTTTGAAGATGTGCCAACACCACCAAGTGTACACCACCATGTGTATGTGTTAGCTTTTCACAATCATTTTCCAAAGGATGTTAGCCACTCAACTTGCCACGCCACTCGATCCTAGCGACGATGCAAAGTTAGATCACTCGAGTGGCACTAGATGACCGATATGCAAACAAGTTTGCTCCTCTTGATAGTACAGCCATCTATCCTAAACCTGGTCATATACTTCTCTACACACCTATGACCGGTGAAATGAAATGCCCTAGGTTATACCTTTGCTTTGCGCATTCCATTCCATCTCCTCCAACGTCGATGCAACACATGCACCAACACGATCAACAATGATATGATCCACTTCATATCATCACGTGATCATATTGGTTCGTCGATCTTGACTTTACTTGCTCTTCACCGTTGCCATCGTCCATCGGCGCCAAGTCTTGCTCAAGCTTCACCGCCACGCGGTCCATCACTCCAAAGCCTTCGACTTGCCCTTCACGCTTGCAATTGGTCCATCAAGCCAAGTCTTGTCTTGATCTTCTCCACCTTGATCACATGACTCAATGTCATGTCTCATGTGCATTTAAGCTCCTTCATCATCACATGTGTGAGCTTTGCAACATTTCCAAGCCATTTTCACCTTCATGGCATATGTTGCTCACACACATGTATCTGTGGACTAATCACCTGTGTATCTCACATAAACACAATTAGTCCACCTAGGTTGTCACTCAATTACCAAAACCAAACAAGG
Source organism: Miscanthus floridulus (assembly GCF_019320115.1). Taxonomy (NCBI): domain Eukaryota; kingdom Viridiplantae; phylum Streptophyta; class Magnoliopsida; order Poales; family Poaceae; genus Miscanthus; species Miscanthus floridulus. The sequence goes on along the minus strand of NC_089582.1, from coordinate 149,659,682 downwards.
ACCTTTCAGCGGTGAGGTCAGTAGGGGTAGTAGCGGACCTGAGTATAGGTGACAGTGCAGCGCAGCGCGGCGATGCGGGACCACGTGGCAGTGCGCGAGCGAGAGCTTGCACGGCATGCCAAGGCAGCAACGCGGTGTGGTCCGTAGGGCGGTGCCAGTGGCGAGGACGGTCGGTGCAGCGGCCCGCGCGTGGTGCGCTCGCAGGGCAGCGGACGTGGTGACGACGAGCGCTGGCGCGGCAACACCGAGAGCCGAGCAGGGTGACCGCGGCCAGCGCTGGCACCGTTCATAGATATGTGACCTGCACGCTTTTTAAAGCGGCCCAAAACTCAAACCTGATGCTCCAAACGCCAAACCAGTTGTTCTACACCCAAAAGGGTACTTAGGGCTAGCCAACCGTGCCAAAACATCTCGCCACTTCTTAATCCGATAACTCTAAAAAAATTGTCGAACATGGCTTCATCAACCCATTTTCAAACTTACGCGAAATGACTTAAACTTCGAACGGTTTCGCGTCGAATCCCTGTTTCCGAGCTTCTTGATATATTAGCTAGCGAACCCATTTCCGACCGCAAATATTTCACCGTCACCTATAAAGTTTATACTACCAACTTTATTAAAGTTCACATACGCATCCTATAGCATTTTTGTTCAATAAAAATTCATTAAGAGCACTAAGTAACACCATGTGGCATGAAATGTAATCTCGTTTCCCGCCCCCAGCGCCGCCCGCCCTCGGCGCCCCGCCCCGCCCACGGCGCCACCCGCCCCCAGCGCCGCCCACCCTCGGTGCCCCGCCCCGCCACCGGCGCCGCCCGCCCCCGGCGCGTCCCGCCCCCGGCGCCCCGCGTGCGAAGCTCTCTCTCGTGGCGACGACTGGACGACCGCCACCGCTGCCCTTCGCCAGGTCTTCTTCGGGCCCTTCGCCGGCGACAAGTATGCCCACCCCTTCTCTTCCCTTCCTGCTACGCGAAACTGAGCATCCAAACCCTATCTTAACCTATTTGTATTCGGATCTGATATAATTACAGGAGTATACATGTGTTATGCCTACTAATTCGATTATGTTTCAAAAAATTATCTGGTGTAGTGTATGTATACACCCATGTCCTTTACTGAGCAGCGCCTGCTATGTTTGTGTTCAAACCTTAACCAAGGCCACAAGGGGGCAAGTGTATTGATTTACCTCGCTGGCTTGACTGGGGGATAATGATTGGGAAATAGCTTACTTTGTTGAGTGAGAAGCTCATTTGAAGATCTACCTTTTGCTGTAAATAAATCATAAGGTGTAATGTATCTTGCCTGTTACCGGTCTGCCAGCCTATTTCTGTTCATCTTTGAAGTAATAGCTTGTTTTCTCCTATCTGATTTGCCTGTACAAGTCTGCTGCGCCATACTCCGTCGTTGGTGCCTGAAGCCTCGTCGACTCCAAGGTGTGTGCCCACACTCCGCCGATGGTTCCGTCAGCCTCAAACACCACTGGCCTGAACCCCTTGTCGAGGGCATGCTTGTAGGCTGCTAGGCCGCTCACGCCTGCACCGACAATTCCCACCCGCTTGCTATCCATCCCTTGCGGCTTGCTCTGCTTCCGAGTTCTTGGGAGGGACGGAGGAAGAAGTGATGCGGAGGCTGGTGGTTTTTATACAGCTTTTCCGTTTGATTCTCTAGATAAGTTAGATTTTTTTTAGATGTTAGATATTTTCAGATGGGGCCATGGCCAAACAACCACCGCTTGCTGTTTTCTTTGGTTGCATCCTGGATTATTCCTGTCAGTGCTGTTGTTTTTGCTGTGCTATTTTTTCGTATTCAGTAGGAACCCAAGCATGCATCTGATGAGTAGGTCTCTTTCCGAGTTAAAATATCTATATCTAGATAGACGCCATCTGATCTGTACTTTTTTTTAGAGAAGGTACATTTAGATATAGGTGACATTGTCAGCATTGGTCATGTTGGTGAACATCAACTAGCTTGATATCTGACATGATCATTTGGATCCATTACCATTTTGTATTTGTAATAACACCCTATTTTAGTTGAAAGAAACGTTTCTGTTTTGGTTCATACCATCGCATCAATTTTGATACTGACCCAGGCTGATTTACTCATCAATTGTGTACTACTGTAATTGAAATCCAATTAAAAACAAAAATCCACATCCAATCTAAAGTCAATACAAGATGGTATCCAATCCAACCCCATCCAGTCGTTTAGTAAAATCTTAAGTTGATCCAATAATCTCAAAACTTTGGTATTTAAATCTTCAAACTCACGTTCATATTAATCAGCATCAGGGAAACTAATTTTGATGTCGATAGCATTGACCATCAGCCATTGATGTTTCATAAACCAAGGTTGTATGTTTTTTATGAACAAAACTTATCGTTGAAGCTATCACTTAGTTTGTTTCAAAACTGTGCTAGCATCTTGCAATCAGCAGCTCTTGCTTATGGCTGACTGCCTCATAGATATGATTCCAACACTACTTTACTTGCCTAATTAGCTATTAGGGGGTTAGGTGCAGCTCTGTGCATTTTAGAATACTGCTTTAGTGAGCACCTAGCAGGGTTCTAGGTCATATCTTGGCTGTACGGAGGTGGAGTATATATTATTCTGAATTTTTTGAACATGTCATTTTCTGTTCATATAGAGTGGGTGTGCTTGCTGGTCTTTTTGCTGGACTGTTTGTCTTCACTGTCTCCTTTCTATGTGTCCTTACTGTTGGTCCCCGATGTCTGGATCTTCTCACCACCATGTCCATGGCCATAGAAATTGTAAGCTGCAGGCCCCTCCTCTAATCCTTTTGACAGTAAAGCTGTGGCAGCGTTGTACCTCTCATGATCTCCGACTAATCCCCCACTATTCAATAATTTTGTGGTTGCAGACATAATTACCAGTGATTTTGTATAAAAAAAAAGAGATCGAATTGCATGAATTCGTCAAAGACTCCCGTGCATCAAGGGTTTTTCTAAACACTTCTTGCTTGAATCTTACAACCACATATCAACTTGCAGGTTTTTGCCGCCGCTCCCTGCCCCGCCCTGCCGCCGGGTTCCGCCTTGCCCTCGACTCGTCACTTTGTAGGACAGTAAGGTGAGGCATAAAAGACCCTTCTTTCCGTATCATGTTCGTATATCACGTAACCTAGCTAGACGTCTCCCATTCGAAAGAGATACGGTTGGAAATATGTAGATTTTTGCATATCTATAACCGTATCTGTTTTGAATTGTCCATGTTTTTTGTACAGCCCGAGGATGTGTAGATGCGGTTAGTTTCCATGCTCTACTCCGATTCGTGATAGAGTTTCGGCAGCATCTCCCTGTTCTCCGGATACACAATCTCCCTTCCAGGACGTGTATTTGAAGAACAGCGGGGAGATGCTGCCGAAATTCTGTCTCGGATAGGAGTAGAGATGGAAACTAACCCCATCTATACATCCTCGGGTGGGATTAGGACCTATCTTTACCTATTAGATAGTATAGGAACGTGTAGATGCAACGTGATTTTTTATATTACTCGCTGATATGCTAGAGGATGGATGACCGTGAGTGGATGTACATGGACCGCTCTAGTCAGACTTCGTTGACCGCTGAATGGATTGACATGACCGATATTTTCTTGGAACGGGCATTTGCAAGGGTTAAAGGAGCTAGTGTCACTTGGTGTCCCTGCAGCAAATGTGCAAACACGCGTCGGCAAACCAAGGTGGTCATGGGTAAACATCTTTGCAAGAATGGATTTACGGCAGACTATACTAGATGGATATACCATGGTGAAGCAGATCGTGGGAGAGACGAGGTCGTGAGACAACGCATCGAGGAATATGATGGGGATGTCGGGGTAGGAGACATGTTAAATGACTATCATGAAGCACACTTCGATGAAGGACGTAGGGAGGAGGAGCCAGAGGCTACCGCAAAGGCGTATTACGACATGTTGTCTGCGGCACAGCAGCCCCTTCACGGGCATTCCAAGGTTTCTCAACTAGATGCCATTGCACGCCTAATGGCCGTGAAGTCCTAGTTTAGCTTGAGTCGAGACGCCTTCGATGGTATGCTCACAGTTGTTGGCAGCCTGCTCTCGGATGGTCACATCTTGCCAAAGAGCATGTATGAGGCACAGAAACTCCTTCGTGCACTTAAGATGCCATACGAGCAGATACATGCTTGTCCGAAGGGGTGCATCTTATTTAGGAAAGAGTATGCGGAAGAAAAGTACTATGTGAAGTGCGAATCGTCTAGGTTTCTGGAGGTAGACTCTGGTGATGGTTAGAAGAGGCAGCTCGCAATCCCCGTGAAGATCCTACAGTACCTTCCTTTCATACCGAGGATCCAACGACTTTACATGACTGAGGAATCCGCGAAACAGATGACATGGCACAAAAACAGACGTCGATACAATCCTGAGAAGATGGTACACCCCATCTATATTGTGGCTCAATAGGCCACGCAAGTTTATTATCTCTCATACCCGTGCCAAACCGACGACCGTCTTAAGGGTTGGGATGTTGTGTACAAGGTATCGCCACACGGTAAACTACCTGTACCAAACAATGAAGATTATAACATAGACCCCAACACATATGACGGAGAGTTCTTCCAAGAAGATGGGCTCTAAGGGAGTTTTGAGATAGACTTAACCGAAGCGATCGGAATGAAAGTAGACAATGAAAGGGTTGCTGATGAGAACGCTAGAGACGAGGTTCAGAATGTGAAGGACTTAGAATTACTTCAGCGATTACATTTAGGCAATGACAGTGATGATGACATTCCCGATCATGATGATTATATCGACACGCTTGATAGTGATGATGAGACTTATGATCCAGCTAATCCCGATCATGATGATTATTATACATGTATGAGCTGTACTAATTTATTTATTATTTGTCATAACTTTCTAAGTATGTTTTGTTTATCTGTGCTGATTGATTTACTCTTTTTAATTGTAGGTGATTGAACAATGATGGGCGGTAAGAAGGAAGATCGCGGCGCTTTACGGAAAGAGCAGAGCTTCAGGGTCAGCTTCAGGGAGGGGTCGAGGCAAGGGTGGAGGGAAGGGTAAGCGGAAGGGTAAAGGGGCGAGGCCCTCATCGCCTGTAGCTCCCTCGTCGTCGTCTAAGGAGCTACCTTCCGCGCACGCCTCTGGTGACGAGGAGGAGGTACCTTCCGTGCATGCCTCTGGTGATGAGGAGGAGGTACAGGAGGAGCAGGAGCAGGTGGAGGAGGAGGCAGTGGGTCCCGAGGTCTGGTTGCGAGGTCCCTCGACCCTCCCGAGGCGACCGATACCTCTTGAGAGACGCCCGATGGTTCGACCCTCTGGGAAAAAGTAAGTAACTTTAGATGTTCTCAATAATTTTTTGTTTGATATGTTGAAAATTACAATGGAAACTAATAATTTATCTTAATCACTTGGCAGGGGTTGGATTCAGGTCAATGGGGGTGATCACAACCGCAAGGTCAACGGCATCCTTGGCCTTTTGTGCAGGCTAAACTTCCCTGGCTTAGTGCAGTTCCACGAAGAGCTGCAGCCGGCCTACACGTGGGACCACTACGTCGCTGCCCTCGACGCCGCTGATCGTGACGGCAGGGTATTCCCCAACAAGGCGGAGCGGGTGAAGGGCGAGCTGTGGGTAAGTATTCCTCGCACTACATTGCTCAATACATCACATTCACTAGACATTCTTAAAGTAATGACTGTATACATCGCATCTATATGCAGGACTTCTACAGATGCCAGGAGGGGTACGAGGCCAAGGCGGCCTTCATCTCTGAAGAAGCCACCAAGAAACTTGTGAAGGACATGCACTACGAGGCGCGCGTCCAGGCCATCATCGACTACTATGCTCAACACAGACGGATGAAGGTTAAAAAAGAAGAGGCAAGAACAATGAACCTAACCCGGGAACAATTCTTGCAGGTACATATAGAACATTAATACTTACTTTTTATGAGATTAATTACACTTAATTTCATTTTTTCATGTCATACACTTGATCACGTAGGTGCCTTCGTACTGGTGCGTCCAGCATTCCCAGTGCTGGGAATACATGGTGGACAAGTGGTTGGAGCCCGGGTGGGTGGAGACGCACACCGCTTGCCGGGACCAGCGTTTGTTGATGCCACGGGCATCACACCATCAAGGTAGCCTGAGCCTCGACGAATACAAAGAAAAATAGGTACGCGAATTCATTTCTTTATTCTAACACTCAATTCTGTATAATTTCTAATCATTTTGTATTTTTGCCGCAGTCGTCGTCACATGATGGCTAGCCTTGCTCCCAGTTCAAGGCATGGGTTCTGTCCAAAAAGGGCAAGGCGACGGCAAACATCGACTTCAGCCCGGAGGACCCGCCCGAGGCGTACAACGATCCAAGCATCCACAGCCGCGTTAGTGAGTACACAGCGATGGCAAGGCAGGTTCATGGGCCACAGTTCGATCCGAGCACCCAGGATCTTGATGGAGAAATCGTGATGAGGGTGGGAGGAGGCAAGAAGCATGAGCGGTACTGGATTGGCGACAGTACAATCGACACGGCCTCTACTCCCACTCTCTCCTAGATCCGAGCAAGGAGCACGAGCGCGAGCCCGACGATACGCCCTCAGCCAACCGCTACACAGTACCAGATGGAGGCTCTCCAGGTTATTTCTTATTTATTCATCGTTCGTTGATTGTTACGTACTTTAGCTTTGCATTGTAACATTGGGATGAAATGTTATAGGCCCGGGTGGAAGCAGAAATGAAGCAACGGGAGGAGATGGAGGCGAGGATGGCGGAGATAGAGGCGAAGATGGCGGCCGAGCTACAGAACATGGAGGAAGAACAACGGCGGACGATGCAGAGGATAGAGGAAGAAAATCGGTTGAGGATGGACCAAATGTTCCAATACATGTAGAATTTTGCATCAAGTATAGGTCAAGCTTTGCCACCATCACCGGTGCTATTCCCTCCACCTCAACCACCCACAACTACTCATGTGAGTCACTCGACACCTTATACTGCAGATTGAATACTTTAACTTAGAGAACTTTAGATGTTAGCTCAAAATGACTTAGAGAACTTTAGATGTGAGAACTTTAGATGGCAGGAGGTTTTATAGAGGTTTATTAGCGAGATAAGCTAGGGTACGGAGGTGGCGTGCATGGCAGCAAAAGCATAGTACTAGTGGTAGAAGTACCTGTATACACACATGATAGGATAGAAGCATGCATGGCTGCTGAGCAAGGAAGCTACCACTGCGTAGGTGGATGTGGTGCCGGCCAGCCAAAAGCATGTCTTTGCTTGTGTGCAGGAGATGCCGCAGCTTCCTCTCTCTGACTCTCTCTCTCTCTATAAGTCCCTACCTCTCTCTAACTCCCTCTCTAATTTCTCTGTGCTGACCTGAGAGAGAGAGAGATTAGGAGCGTGCATTAGACTTTCTTGTTGTAGTTGACACATTATATACCTACATGCCTCTTCAAATTATATAAGTACATGTCTCTTCAAATTGCAATCAAAACTAGCAATTTCCAATTTTCAACCCAAGCCCTTCAGTGACAGATTAACCAGCTGCTGCTCAGGGGAGGCATTGCTTTGCTGGAGATGCTGGCTAGAACGTAGGACCTCCATGGTTTCAGCAACCATTGCCTTGAGAGCATCTGTGAACTCTAGCAGGTGGAGAACCTCCGTCTGGTCCATCTCCATAAGCTGATCAGGTGGGGCATTAGCAAGTGCAGTGGCTAGTGCCCCAATTTGAACAGGCTGTGAGACACTATCATCTCTTATTGGCATCACTCCTATCTCATGTGGAGATGGCATCACAGCCCCAACACTATGCATGCCAGGATCAGGCATTCCGCGTCCAGTGGGATAGCAGTAGCCACGACCACCTGTAGGGGACATCCACAACATGTAGAAATTTTAGGCCATAATTCAACGAATGACGATGGGGTGATACTCCCAAGAGATTTTAACAGGACATATAAGTGTTTTCTTGCGTTTGTTAAGTTCTATACGTACTCCCACTTTATTAGTTTAATAATACATATAGTTATTTCCTGGCAGCAGCACAGCACACAAAATTTAATATAAATTCTCCCAAAATTTAATCAAATAGACTAGAAGCTTCCTTATTAGCTTCCCATGCACAAATACAAGTTAGTACTATATATACTTACGTGCAAGTATTTTTTGAAGACACTACTTATACTTTCTGATTGCAGTGGGTTTTTTATATCTGCAGCTTACACATGCAATATCTTCTCTTTTGTACAGAATCAATCGGCGGCGTCAAATAATCAGTCTCAAGACCTGGATTTGTCGTAGTGGTACCAAGGGCCTCCGCAGTGATTGCATTTGCCTTTGTGGCTTATTGTGACTTAGTTGTGACTTATGATGATGGTTTACTGTGAATTATGATGATGATTTATTATAAATTGTGATGATGGTTTATTATGCATATGAAATACGATGGTTTATTGTAAATTGCGATGATGGTTTATTATGCCTGTGAAATACAATCATGTCTGTGACATATAATTATGCTTGTGACCTTTATTGTGAATTATGATGGTTTATTGTGAATTGAGAGTGATCCGTTATACGGGACAAATTAGTAAAAAAGGGGGTTGGTCGCTTTGCCGAGTGTAACACTCGACAAAGAGATGCTTTACCGAGTGTCGAGCCGAAACACTCGGCGAAGAAACCAATTTCTGTTATTCCGGGAACCTTTTTTGCCGAGTATTTTGTCTTTGCCGAGTGTATTCAAATGGACACTCAGCAAAGTGACCATAAAATCTGCCCGTTGCGCGCTTGTTTGCCGAGTGTATTGCGCGTGACACTCGGCAAAGTGTGTAAACGTTGCCGAGTGCTTTGGTCTTGACACTCGGCACAATTTATAACCTTTACCGAGTGTTTTGGTCTTGCACTCGGCAAACTTTAGCACTTTACCGAGTGTTTTGGAGATGACACTCGGCAAAGTTTACAAACTTTGCCGAGTGTTTCGAGGTTGACACTCAGCAAACTTGAGAAACTTTACCGAGTGTTTTTCCTTCGTGCACTCGGCAAAATCGTCGTCACCGTGCCATCCCGTTATCATTTTTGTGCCGAGAGTTTCTTTTTGCCGAGTGTTTATTGACACTCGGCAAACTATTTGCCGAGTGCGCGATAAAAAACACTCGGCAAACTACTGTTTGTGGATAAAATAATGCCGTGTGTTGTATGCCGAGTGTTACACTCGGCAAAGCATTTGCTAAGTGTCTTTGGGCCTTTGCCGAGTGCCCCTGGCACTCGGCAAAGCTACTGTATCCTGTAGCTTTGGCTGGGGACTGGCCTCGCTCTTGGCTGCAGTGGCTGCCCTGGGCGGAGTTTTGCTTCAACACTTCCTACCAGTCCGCCCTTCGTGCAACGCCGTTTGAAGTGGTTTATGGTCGACCTCTGCCATCTCTGGTAACTTATCTTCTAGGCTCGGCTCGAGTGGCCGCTGTTGATCGTCAACTCCGTGATCAGGATTCCTTTCTGCTGGATATTCGTGCTCGATTGGAGTTGGCCTAGGATACTATGAGGGAGCAGCATGACAAGAAGCGACGCTTTGTTGAGTTCGTTGTGGGAGATTGTGTTGTGCTTCGCCTCCATCATCGCACGGCGGTTGGCATCACTCCTCCTGCTTCTAAGCTAGGGCCTCGGTTTTTTTTTTGGGCCCTATCAGATCACGGAGCGTTTGGGTGTCGTGGCGTATCGCCTTCGTCTTCCACCAAAGGCTCGTATTCATAATGTTTTTCATGTGGCACTCTTTGAAGAAGTATACTGGGGTCCTCCTGCAGTTGTGGTGCCTTTGCCATCCATTCTCCATGCCCGGGTGTTGCCTACTCCAGCTGCCATTGTTCGCTCTCGTCTGAACCGCGTCCGTTGGTAGCTTCTTGTTCACTGGGAGGGCCGCACTGCTACTGATGCTACCTGGGAAGACGTCGACGACTTCAAGGATCGTTATCCAACATTTCAGCTCGCGGACGAGCTGTTTGTTGGGGAGGAGGGAAGTGTTGTGGACGCCTTTGTAGGGCGCCAATATAGGCACCAGCCTAGGCCCAACCGTGGCTAAGGGGTGGCCGACGGTTTTAGGAAGGGAGGATTTTTAGTAGATTGATTTGGTTTGTTAGGAAAGTGATCCTAATCTATAAAGGACATCATAGGCTTGTAATCTGGAATTATCGAAGAAGGAATAAACCTACCAAGGTGGGCGGATTTCCCTTCGACAGTGGTTGCAAGCGATTCTGCCGCTGCCACCGGCGAACCTCCCGCCGCACCACTTCCTCGCTACCCTTTGCGCTCTAACTCTCAGTCCGGTTTACTCCTCCACTCTCCCCTGCGTTCTCCCCACCGATGCCGTATCACATGTTATCTTGGTATCAATTATCATCAAGATTCAAGAGAAGGGAAGTTGGTCGTTGACCCATTGTGCTCATGCTCGTGTATGTTCAAAAGTCATGCAGTTATCCTGTCAACATTTGGGCATGTCTTGTTGTTTGAAATATGATATTCCAGTCTTGTATGCCATTATTTGTTACTCCATAAAAAAAATATAATTCTAACTTTTTAGGAACTCAAAAAACAATTTCAATTTTTACCAAATTTGTATAAAAACAGTATGATATAAGATAAGTACTCTCTATTTTAAATTATAAGTCATTTTGACTTTTTTGTTATATAAATTTTGCTATATATCTAGACATATATTATATCTAGATACATATAGTAAAATTGATGTATCGAAAAAGTCAAAGCAACTTATAATTTAAAATAAGAGAGTATAAATTGATTGTAAAATATATGTTACATAGTAAATCTAGTTGAATATATAAATATTATTAATACTATTCATCATAAAGTTAGTCAAAATTATACTCCTTTCATTCTAAATTATAAGTCGCTTTGATTTTTTTGAACATCCATTTTGCTGTGCATCTAGATAAATAATATGTCTAGATATATAGCAAAATGAATAAACAAGAAAAATCAAAACGAATTATAATTTGGAATGGAGTGAGTACGTACTAGTTTAACTTTGAATGAAGTCCACTAGCGAAGGTTACGCCACTAGTACATACGAGGATCTCAGCTTCATGTCTCATCCGGGTATAGCGCTGTGCAAGACCACGAGCATCTTCCAGGGGTGCACCCATAGCCATTGACCTCAATGGGTCTATAGTCTGAAATGTCAACAAATGTAAGAAACTTAAAATGTCTAAATGAGATCAAAATACCTCACACATACGTGTGTTCTTATTTCTATCAGAATGGCATGCATAATATATTTCAGAAGGCTTGGACACAAACTTGCACTGAAAAAGGCAGTTCTAAGCAAATAAATGGAAATTATGCGTATGGCGATCAATTCCAATATACCATACACAAAGCAGAAACAGAATAATATGCTTGGTAACTTGGATTATTAGTACCAGAAAGTTACCGCTAAGGAGACTTTCAACATTTTGGTTTTCATGAGACTAAGATGGACTTCTGAAAATTTCACTCAAACAAAAAGACTTCCAACACCTTGGATATTCTAGGGTGTCACTGCAGTCTCCAGTTGCCAATGGAAACTTTCAATACAAATTCACATCCACCAATGATATCTTCTAGAAATTTCAGGAGGTAAAGCCATGCTAAAAATAAGTCACTTTAAATGCCTGAGATATATTCATCTGCCTAAAAAAGTTATTCAAATCCATTCCAATCAGCAACTCACTCCATGAACGGTATCTGTACCCTTAAATATGCATTCCACATAACACCTATATTTCCTGCCCGCCAAACAGACAACCAACCAAGAGCCTTCAAAAACCCCTTACACATAAATTCCCACAATTGATCTCCAACTAAACAAGCCTTATGTGGGAAACTAACTCAGAGATCAGTAAGCACTTACCCGAGAAAATAAAATTCTGTTGAAATCTTCTCAATATTTCTCAAAGCACCTGATGGTGCCACTCATGTAGCCATCATGCCACAACAAGCATCTCAAACTCAAACACAACAGTCATTCGATAAAACTGGCCATATGGATCACACTTAAATTAGACGATTTCTACAGCTATACACGAACATGGGACACCAATCCACGTTAAGCAAATTGAATACAAAACGGGGGTTCAAACAAAATACACAGCAACCAGCTGATGCATCCCATGGCTTGTACACGCACATAGCCAAGCATGGAAACTCCAACATCAGACGGTACCAGAACATGATACATGTACATGACAACAGCGACGAGTTCAGCAGAGTTCAACACAAGTTACACACCTTTACAAGATAAATACGAGAATAGATCACAATCAGTTCACAATCTCAGCCTACAATACACCTACAGTTAACTACACTCATAGATACGACAGATGGATAAATAGATTCCGGCTTCCACAAGGCAGGCAGTGACCAGTGACGACGACAGACCTACGATCCTTCAGTCTTCACCAGTGTAGAACTCGGTGCCTCGATGGCAGGTGGTGAATACTGGAGCCAGTCTTTTGCGCAGACAAGTGCTTCCACAATCTCAGGTCGGAGAGAGCTTCTGTAGTCATCGAGCATGTGACTTCCTGTTCCAGCAGAGAATATAGAGCTGCCACTGCTTACCATGGACATTGGAATGGCCAAGATATCACGGGCCATTTTAGAGAGGGTTGGAAACTTTACTGTGTTTAGCTTCCACCAGTTCAGGATATCAAACTCTTGGATACGTGGAGTGAGGGATTCATCCAGGTACTGTTCCAGCTCAGATTTAGAGGGCTGGCTACTTTGGATCTCAGAAAGGTACATATCAAAGTCTAGAAGCCCATCACCAGTGGAAGCAGGCGGCCCTTGGCTGTTATTCGCATTTGCTGGTCCATTATTCCCTTCACCTTGCTCAACATAGGCTGGGGTCAGTGGGAGTGGCTGTGCCACATACTCCTTATACAGCTCATGTACAGCATCATTGACCACCTTAACATACTTTGCAGCCTCAGCTCCATAGATTTTTGAGTAACTGAACTCAACAAGCTTCATCTTGAAACGTGGATCCATGACAACAGCAATGGCCAACACGAGGCTGCAATCTTTCCAGTACTTGTCAAACCTCTCATGCATATCCTTGGCGATGCTACTGAAAGTGGGATCTTCATGTCCTGTGCCATTTGCTAGCTCTAGCTGAAGTTTCCAAGCTTCATGGAAAAAGATGTTTGCAGTTGGGTTTGCTGCTGCCATGATGCTATGTGCAGAATCGTATAGCAGTTTCAGGTAATTACAGGCAGCCTCAACTTTCTTCCAATCCTCTGCTGATGGAGCTTCATTGTAGTTATCATCACATGTTTCTAGTGTAGTGAAAGTCTGCTTATAATCCAAGGCAGCTAACAACATCAGATAAGTGGTGTTCCACTGGGTTGTAACATCCAGACAAAGGGTCTTGGTACTGGGAATCTCCAGCTGCAGAGCAATCTCGGCAAACTTCTCTTCACGGGCAGAAGAAGCTTTTATGAACTTTATGCTTTCACGGATACTGTATACAACACCATGAATTGAAGCAATGACATCTTGGGCAACAGCATTAAGGATATGGGCATAGCACCTTACAACAAAGAGCTGTCCCTTAAGCATGAGATTGTTCTTGTTGGAGAGATGATCCCTCAAATTTGCACTGTAGATATCATGTGAGGAGCATTCATTATCCAATGTGATGGTGAATAGCTTGTCCTTCATATTCCAGTCAGAGAGGCTCAAGCTAATTGCCTCACTAAGTGCATTCTCTGAATGAGGAGATGACACCATCATGAAGTTAAGCATTCTTCGGTGCATTTTCCACTCGGAGTCGATAAACTGCCCTGCAAGTGAAACATACCCAAGAGTCTGACTAGTTGTCCACAATCTTATAGTGAGACTGATCCTTCCAGGCATAGTGCTGAATGATTGAAGCAGGTTCTCCTTTTCCTTCTGATAAACAGCATACACCTCTCCTTCCATCGTATCAACATCCACAATCTTGAAACGTGGCTGCAGACTTTCAATAAAGATGGAAAATGCCGGCTGTTGGACAATGTGAAGTGGGTAGTCATGCTGAATGATCATCTTTGCCAAGTATGAGCAACTGCGGTCCTGATCAAAAGCAGCATTTGCATAACCAGTATATCTGTAGCGTCTCTTGGTTGGCCGCTCTATAGTTCCCTCACCATCATTGTCAGTCCCTCCAGTTGAAGGCAGTGCCAGCCTCTGCTCTTGATTCTTTATCTTAGGACAAGAGCCCAAGGTGATGTGCCTCTTGAGATGACTAGTCCCAGCAATCTTTGAACCAGAGCTGTAAGCAAAGGTTTGCTTGCAGAGCTTGCAGCAAGCCCTTGTGGCCCCACCCGCGACGGCTTCAATAGTGAAGTGCTCCCATACCAAGGACTTCTTTCTCCTACGTCTGGTTCCAGTAGTAGGAGGGGTTGTTACCTCAGAAACAACCAACTCATTTCCTTGAACCAAATCATCACCTTGGGACAGCTCTTCACCATGAGCCAACTCTTCGCCTTGGACCAACTCTTCACCTTGAGCCAATTCTTCACCTTGGACCAATTCATCACCTTGGATTGCCTCATTGCTGGGGGCAATCTCGTTATCTTGTGCCACCTGAGCATCATTGGCAGTTTCCTCAGCCATCCTGATAGGCTAGCAGCTGAACTTCTGAGATATCTGTCAGATATGGCAATGGTAAAATCAGAACATTGTCGAAGTGCAAAAATGGCAGGGGTTCAATTCTTGAGCATAACAGAACCGACAAATACATCATAATTTCACGATAGAAAGTCCTAGTAATCAAAGGAACTAGAGCACAACTCCAAAAATAAGTTGTATTAACAACTACACACTAAGCTCCTTCCTCAACAGCTCAGATTCTTGCACAGGCTCATACAAATCACCAAAATCCTATACTTTATTTTCCTTGTTTAGACAAGATTTATCTCCCCCCCCCCCCCCCCCCCCCCCCCCCCCACACACACACACACCCACACCCACACAGAGATCCGGCAGAATCTAGCCCACATCCGCTCGGAGGCAAAGCAATGCTGAGTGCAAGTAGTTAAACATGCTGAAGAGTTGGAACAGAAAAATAAATACGAAATTCAAGGGCAGGCCCTTCAGCAGAACCATATAGGGCTGCACATGAATGAATAGCTAAAGAATAAAATGTCACTGGTAACATAGCCATTTCTGCAGAAACTCAACCATGCTCATCGTTTACTTAAACTACCCCTGTCAGAAACAAGCCATGGTTGCTGGAACTTCTTACGAAAAGATAATTTATAGGCATCGAAAGTAGCCTGGCTATTGGACTTCAAAATCATACTCAAGATATTGGACTTCAAAATCATACTCAAGTATGAGTACCCTGGTCTAGGCACAAGATTCACAAAGATGCAGCACTATGCGATGAATCGTTTAAGCTTCAAACGCTCAGGGTAACATGTACTTAGTAATTATCTAGCTAACAAGACTGATAGTGAAGAGTACTTTGGAGTCTATCTGTTTCCTATAAACTCTTCATCTTCACAGTCCTACCTCTGCACAACGATTCAAGCCTCGACAAAATCTTGAGTACTTCCCTCGGAAAATTGAACCCCTCCCAGAAGCACGCGCCACAATTTGCTCGTACCAGAATTATATATACGCTAAAAAAGGCCAACAATATAACGCACTTAATCTACAGCGCCAACAGCGCCCTGACGCGCACCCGGAAAAGAAAAAACTAACTGAGAACCAAAGTCGCCTCCGCTAGCTACAGAATTCCCCCAAATTCCTGCCATGGCAGGCGCATGAAAGACAGAGACTTCAAATCTGGCCCGCGGAACAGAACCTCGTGTCCCAAATTCGAAAGGGAAATCCTATAGAACAGAAACCACGGGAAGGAGGAGCTCCTCTATCTGTGGCCTGGAGTTGTAGACCGGCAGACCGACCGGTAAAATTTCAGGAAATCGATCGAATGAAATCCTCCCAGCATGGCCCACTAGGCCCAAATCCGGACGGGCAAAACCCTTCCAAATCGCGCTTAAACGAAACACAAAAGAAAAAAAAAAAGCCCACAAATTTAAACGCCCCCGCACAGATCCGGCGGAATCCCGCGCAGATCTATCTATGAACTCGCAAGCGGAAAGAAATTATAACGCAACGAGACGAGACGAGACGAGAGCAGCTGGAGCAGGAGAGGGGAGGGAGAGCGGACGAGGAGTTTGGGAACGGAGGAGAGCGAGCTCACAGGGGAGGTGGTGGTGGTGGCCGAGATCGGAAGTCCGGACTACCTGCTAGGGCTCGGCCCAAGAAGCGCCCCAAGCAAGGCCGAGCAGGTGTGGTAGACGTGGCTTTTTGGGGGAAGGTGGAAGAGGGCGAGAGAGTGGCAGGTGAGGGAGACATTGCTTTGGGTGGGGTGGGGGTTCCCAAAGGATGCGGGGGCGGAGAGCCGGCCAGGGTTGTGACGTTTCAATGGGCTCACGGTCACGGGTCGCGGCCCATCCATCCCCCTTCTCGCGTGCGCGTCCGTCCTCGCGTGTGGTGCGAGGCGGGCGGAGGCTGCCGGGCCGGCCGTGCGTGGCCCCGTGTTGTATTTGATTTTCACAAAATTCGGCTAATCGCAAGTTGGGAACCGATAGGATCCGTTTCTAAAATTTGTTGAACCGAGAAATTCGGTTTGGGCCCCACTGAATCGGCCGATCTCAAAACAAAACAACAATGAGTAATCCCCAGCAAGGCAGGCTCCCAGCGAACCGGACCCACTAAAACGGAGCCCAACAGACCAATGTCATGTTCGCTGGGTTGATAAGCCATGGCTGAAAGTACGGTTGGCTGATTTGTTGTGAGAGGAAAATCATATTCGTTGGTTGAAAAAAGTATGGCTTATAAGCCAAGCGAACAGGGAGCAACTCGAACGGTGAACCAAAATCTAAACCACGAAACAATCCAATACGAAGCTACGAGCAGCGTGGATTTTAGGAGAAGACGACGGAACATGCTCGCGGGAGGAGGAGGCTTACGTACGGGGAGTCGGGGACGAAAGAGCCGAGGCGAACCAAACCGGGGGCTCGGCTTTGCTTGCTGGGCCCAAGAAGGACGAAGGCCGAGCGAGCAAACCCTAGACCCTGTGGGGGCGAGGACGACAAGCCAGGGAGAGAGGAGAGGGCCTCTCCCCACGTGGAACAGGCTGGGGTCTTCTTTGGACGGGCGGTTTCCTCGTCTCGTGACTCGCAAGGAGTTTCCCGATGACCTGGTCTTCGGGTGGTTTGTTCACGCAAAGGTCCTGGGTTGGTTCATGGTTGGCGTCTTGGGTTGGGCCTTCGGCCGGACGCAGCGACGGAGTTTGGTTTTATCTCATCAAACCCTTCCCCTCAATCAAAAAAATTTATTAGCTTTGAGTGTGTTCATGTGTCCAGAAACTGTAATAAGGCAGCACATGTGCTAGCTGCTTTAGGTGTGGGTGGCGTTGAGGGGGAGGAACATGTGTCATGTAATCCCCCTGATAGCGTCGTTGTAATTGTTGCTGATGACCTTTCCTCACTTGGGCAATGAAATGTTCCCAGTTTCAAAAAAATAATCTCATCAAACCCTTGGTTCCCTCAAATAAAATAAAATCCACTAAAAAATAATAGAATAAAATAAAAAATCATCAACCCTTGGACCTAGAGGCCAGAGGACCCAGCTCTCCCAAGGGGCCGACAGCGGCTGGTCTCTTGGACCTGTTCGGCAGGACTGAAAAATAAGACAAAACACTGTTCCAGCTGATTGTTGTGAGAAAAAAAATATTGTTCTGCCTGGAATCACTGTTCACGTGAACAGTGATTCCGTGAGTGGGCTGGCCAGCCAGCCGAACAGCCCCCAAGGCCTCGGCAATTTATGGCGCCCACGTCATCTAAGACTTAAGAGTTGTTGGGTGTTGTGAGATAATCTCATTTCAGACGACTATAAGACATTACATGTACGTAAAGTGTCGGCCTCGGCTTCTAGGGCAACTCGAGTAAGGGTCTTGGCGAGGTGATTAGGGTTTCCTTCCTCCCCCGTTCCTGTTCAGATCACCCCGTTTCTATTCAAACCTTGGCATAGGATTAGATTGTTTGTGAACTAAGGATTTAGGGATGAAGTTGTTGTTGCACCGGTAGTTTAAATTCCGCATATTTTTTAGTTGGGATGTGCAATTAGTTTTGAAATGACTATTCACCCTCCCTCTATTGCCGGCCACCTTGATCCTACACAACTCAAACTTTTGGGGTTCATCAGTGGATGCAAATGAAATTAGCAGCTACATTTGAATTGGTTGTCTTCGTCTATTGGTTCCGCTAGAATCGTCTAACGAGTTTGATCTCTACGAGAAACAAGCAGCTATAACAGGGCCCGCTCTTAATAAAATAAAATGCATTTAAACCGAAATGTGGCAACATGCTTCTCGGGTCCTTTCATCACAAGAATAACAATGTATTAACTTGATTATGTGTTTGGAACTTGGACCTTTGAATCCGCAAGATGATTCACAACGCATGTCAGAAAAGGCTTCGGTTGTAGCAAGGTAAAAGTTTCACTAAATTGAGATGTCTATTTCTAACATGCCCTTAATTTGTCGATTGAGACATGTAATAATATGTAAATTTTTGTCCTGATGAAGTTGCGGCGATGTGAGCAGTGCTGCTACGGAAAGGAAATTTCAATTTAATTTAAAACACAAGCCTTACTACTCGCCAAGTAAAGGTATGTAAGAGCATCTTCAAGAGTCTTTCTAAATCTCACTCTCTAAATCATTATTTGGAGAGTCATTTGTATAAAAATCATTTTCTATATCTTTTCACTCTCCCATAGTTCTTCTATATCTCATGCGCACTCTAGAGAGCCATTCTTGTCTTTTATTTTCGGTTAGCGAAAAATCCAGAATAGAAGATAACTATATTTGGATGACTATTTAGGCAAGCTGTTGGAGGATAGTTTTTCACCAAAATCTCTATTCCTAGCATTTAGGAAGAATATGGTAAGTCTCTTGAAGATACTCTAAGGCTGTAATAACATTACATACAAGAAACATGGTCTACGTGGAGCATCAATTTCAGAAAGGGGTGGATGATCTAGAATGCCAACAAAATGTATTGCTTATTCCACCCATACCCAACTATAGCAAACACCTAGCATTTTAGGTTGGGAAATAAATATCCAGATCATGACCATAATCAGCGAGATATCGATCAATATATAGGAAAATGTGGCAAACCTAATGACGACAATAACGTTACCAGGGGAATGTGGGGATTGCTGGTTCAGGAAAAGACTAATGGGGTTCGAATGACACATTTGGGTGGTGACTCCAAAAAAGATAACAACGATCGCGTCGTCTATATTCAGACTCCACAAGGTTTATATGTAGTTCTGTCTCCAAAACTTTGTGACACCGAGACCTGAGCTTGGAGATCCGCCTAAAATGAATCAGTAAACTAATAGCAGGGTGCCAGTAAAACATCATGTCTTGGACATATTTGTTCAGAACATCGTCTCATACCCATAACTTACGATATCCATGCACTGGCCAATCTGTACGTACAGGTCACACATGAACCATGGCTTAATCGAGATGACTATTCAGACTTAAGAAACTGGGTCAAAATCACAATAAGGAGATTTGCCAATCAGCAGCATAAAACAAGAACCAATATGCAGTAATAAGCAAATAAAATAATGTTATTGTTATCATATACCTATATTTGGCCAAACGGGCCGCCCGGCACGGAACTAGCACGGGCACGGCCAGGCACGGCCCGGCCAGGCACGGCACTACGCGGCATGGTAGACTAGCCGTGCCGTGTATGTTAGTGCCGCCGTGCCGAGGTACCGGCCCAGGCACGGCACTATCAGGTCTTAGTCGTGCCACTAGGCACGGCGGCCCAGCAGTGCCCATGCCGGCACTGGCACTATAAGTACCCAACACCTCAAACTGATCAGAATATCAGGGACAATAACTTCATCATCTCAATCTTAAGTTACATGTTCTTAAAGTATCAGAATATTAGAATATCACAATAACTTCATCATCTCAATCTTAACTTCATCATCAGAATATCAGAATATCAGAGAACTTATCAAAGACTCAAAGTTACATGTTCACAAAGAATTGATATTAACTTGATCACTGAAACGCATAGATCACATAATCACACAAACACAGGAAGAGATAACAAAATAACATTTTATTGGGAGCTTTAGTGCAATGGCTACCTCATTAAAAACCTGTCTAGGTAAAACTCATCCTTGTGAGAAACCCTAGCCAGAAAAAAAGAGTACAACCCAGCTCTAATTATAAAATTCATCAAAGTCCAGTCCATAGTCCATAATATTACAGTCCCATTACATAAATGATAACTAATCAAGATAAAGTTCTTCAAATGCTTCTTCAAGCTCCTTGTCCTCCACCATGTGTTGCAGCTGAGTTTCAGCAGCCTCCCAATCTTTGATGCAGGTCAGCATCTCCACCATTTCAGGCTTTAGCTTCCTCCGCCGCTCCTCGATGATCCTGCGAGTCATACTAAAAGTGGATTATGAAGATATGGTTGAAACAGGAACAGTTAAAATATCTTTAGCCATGATTGACAGCACTGGATATGTGAGTTTGTACTGATGCCACCAGTCCAAGATGTTAAAATCATCATCTAAATGGTTCACAGTGTCACAATCTAAGTAAGAAACAAGTTCAGAAACATTAGAACCTGAAGAACTTGCAGCCTGCAGCAGGGCAGTTGCAGATATATCTCTAGCCATGATTAGAGTAGCAGTTGTAGTATGCATACCACCAGCACCACCAACATCATCATCATCATCATAAATTTCATCCCAAGCAGACCTTTTTTACCAGATAGGTTAGGAGGGGCAGTCCTCCTCAACCTAACACCTCCATATTTCTCCTCATACTTATTGTAGACATCAGTAAGCCAAGCTCTAGTGCCAACCTGGTAAGCACTATATTCTGTACTAGCAAGGGTACCCAACCTCCTAAGTACTCTAATGAAACCTTTCATTTTAGCTCTGGGTCTAGGATGAATGCAAAAGAATAAAGTAAAGGTATGTCCCTCTAGTATTTATTATATTTGTCTATTATAGGTTAAACCACAGGTCTGATGTGATTATCATTAGCATAATTCTTTAGGTGCATAGCAATCTTAACAAGATAATGCATCATGAGTAGAGATATAGGATAGTACACACCAGGCAATGCAACTGTAGCATCATAAAATAGTTCAAGAAATTTAAGCATTTTTTCTGCCATAGCCCAATGGTCATCAGTTAAACACAACTGACCACCTTCAGCCCTAGGATATTGAGCATGGATGAAAGTAGTGAATGAGACCTTATGTGGAAACAAATGCTTAAGCATTAGGTATGTAGAATTCCACCTAACTTCCATGTCCAATTGAAACTTTCTCAAACAGGTCACACGTTTGCTAGTTCCCTCTGGTCCGTATCCTCCTCCTTACTAGCTCCTACGCTGCTACGCCTCCTCCACATCGTCATCACTAACTTCGACCTCCTCTTTGGCATAGCCCTTGGTGTAGTACTGCTGGATGATGGCCTCATCCTTGGCGCGGCACGCCTTGATAGTGGCTGCGACTGAAGCCGTCATGCTGCGGAGTAGCTCCCTCTTCTTGGGATCCTCGGTAGTCTTGTCGAGTTCCTCTGGATCACAGAGGAAGGGCTTGATCGGATACACCTCTAGGATCCCGTCGATGTACGCCTGACTCACCCTCACCATCATCATCTTCTTCTTCTTGGCCTCCGCTACCACCACCATGTTCCCCGCTGATTCAGCAACCGCCGCCATGTTCCCCGCTGCTGGAGATATCGTCGCTACAAGCGGTTGCCGCGTAACCTCGTTGTCATTGGTGCTACGTCTACGCCCCCAGAAGGAGGCGTGGCCGCGCGGGCGGCATCGCCGAATAAAGCACATCAACGCTAGGCGGTTGCCGGGTCCCGTCCCATACTCCCATCCATTATAAAAACTTAGGTTGTACTTCCTCTGTTCCATTATAAGGCGTAATTCGATATGATACCACTACTACCAAAACCATTTATAGAGACGGTCAAACGATTCTCACAAGTGGGCAAACGTTACCATCAATCACAGTTTAATAGAGACGATGTAGTATGCTCGTCTCCATCAATTGAAAAAGACAAAAAAAAAGCCCAACGTGGAGCTTGCTATCGAGCCCAGCACCGAGCCTGCTGGCTGCTGTGAACCCATCGTGCACCGTGCCACCTCCGCCCACCGCTGAGCCCCCTGGGCTGCACTGTCGAGGATGCTGTCACTGGATCTATGTGGTTAAGCATGTAGTGGACCGTTGAAGATGTAGTGGATCGGCTCACCCTAGATCTATGAGATGAAGAGACCGAGAGAGGGTGAGTGGATTGAGAGAGGAGATGGAGAGAGGACAAGGGGATCTCCATCTCCGCAAATGTCATCACCCGTAGTTGTCGTTATCGGAGGGGCTTGCCCCAACCTGTGTTGCCGTCGCCCTCGATCTACCACCATTGGGAAGGACATGGGGAGTCGGCCGGGGCTGGCAGAGAAGTTCAAATAGGATATGAGAGAGAGAGAAGAGGTGTCGGTCGATGTTCTCTCAGCAATACTTTTAGAGACGGAACTCTTAAGAGGTCCGTCTTAATAAGATTTTTAGAGACGTAGCGTCTCTGAAAATGCTATGATCGTCTTTGAAAATTAGTAGCTAGTTTTGGAGACAATTATCGCCTCGGTTATCCAGGACGTGTTGTGTGTCCCCTAAAATATTTTTGTGGTACTGCATGGTCTTCTAAGTGTTTGTCCTCACCATGGTAGATGCAGTTGAGCTGGCGACTCTGTGTTCATCCTCACCATGGCAGATGCAATTGTGTCGCTCGTTAGAGTAAAGGATAGGATGATACGAAGGCATCATGCTCATGTTGGTCACCTAGTTAATCGCCTCGCTAGCGACGCTAACGCCCTTGCCAAGCTCCACATCCGCGTGGAAGCTCCGATCAACCAAACTGGATGTGATGGTGACCAGCTACGGAACGTCATTGACAATGGACGCTAGCTAGGCTGTTATTGCAGGCCACGCACACCATCGTGATGCCCATGGTCACCGTGCTGAACACGCCGATGGAGATAGGGTCGTAATCGAACTGGAACATCACGTTTCCACCAATGGAGATGGAGATTGTTGACGTTTGGGAGTGCAAATATAATATTAAAGATTCCGCAAGCGCATAGAATATCAGTGTAGCATTTTACTGGAAGTATTCTAGGTATCATTATTTATATTTTACCATAGGAAAACAATGGAGTAAAGATTTATTAAATAATAATAGTGTTTACTAACATACCAACATAACTAGAGCTGGGGTCAAGGTAATGATAGGAATTATGTTGAATGACACACAAGGGATAAATCTACAAAGATAATATAAACTAGTTAACTCAGGAGGACAACGGGTGAGGTAGGTTCTTATGATATTCTTATTACAGGATCAAAGTATATATATACCCGACTTATAGCTAAGACTCACTCTACTCTTGTGCACTTCGGGACACCGCTAAACGGTAGAGCACCACAAAACATAACTCTACTGATGTGACTACGGTCCTATAATTTAAGAACCTACTCAACATGGGGTGGACCACAAAGGATAGACAGGGCTATCACCTCCCGCTGCTACCACACAGCCAGGAAACAGGGTGCACTCATAGGCAGAGCATCATATAAGCACCATGCTTACATGAGTCTCGGCTACTTAGCCCAATCGATAAACTAGCAGGCTAAACGCTCTATGAAATCGCACACAAAAGTAAAGATAACCTTAACTAGCGAGATGCATATTCAAAGTAAGTATAGCCATATAGATAAGAATGATATAATGATAACAAAGTCTCATAAGATAAATAAGTGAACATACAATGGCTTTACTGAGCCTCCGAGACTGGATCCGGAACCTGAGCATGAGCCCAACTCGACCCTCACTCTTGAGCTACTAATTTACTACATTAGAGAGCTCTAGATCTAATCCTTCTGGTGTGTCTTGATACTAATCTATGATGGATTTCTTTGGAGATTAGAGATTGGAGAGATGCCTCAGGAGGGGGGTATGGGTGGCTATATATAAGGGGCAATGTCAAATCTGGACCCTCGAATCAAACCGACCTTGAGCAACGGTGTAGATTGAATCTTTAAGGCGATGGAGAACTGATGTAGCTAGGAGGGGCTTACAGGATGACCCCATAGGCTAGCTGGCCTACAGGTGGGGCCGGTGAAAGGTCCTAATGGCTAGAGGGGGGGTGAATATCCTATTAAAAAAATTCTACAACAACACTATGACAAGTGATTAGTAAATAAGATGACGAAGCAAATTTTGCGCTAGCACTACACTTGTGTTGCAAGCCACCTACCCAATTCTAATCTCTATGATCTCTAGTATACACACAAGGCTAAGTCACTAATTTACACCTAGGTGAACAAGCTAGCAAGAGATCTACAACTAAAGAGCTATACTAACTAGCTACAACTACCACAAGCACTACACAAGGTAAAGGCACAATGTAATACAAGAGAGTGGTAGAGAGGTATACCATCGTGGCAAGTGATCTATCAATAAATACCAAGAAGACAAAGGATGACACAATCAATTTTCCTCCGAGGTTCACTTATTTGCCGGCAAGCTAGTCCCCATTGTGGTGATTCACTCACTTGGAGGTTCACACGCTAATAGACATCACATGCCTAACCCTCAACCGGGTGTCATAAAACCAATACAAGATGAGGATCCACAAGCCACGCGCAATCCACTAGAGTTGCCTTTGGCGCTCCGCCGAAGAAGTCACAAGAACCCCTCACAATCACAATGATCGGAGCCAGAGACAGTCACCTTCCTCCGCTCGACGATCCACCAATCACTGGGCCATCTAGGTGTCAGCAAACACCAAGAGTAACAAGATCTCCATCAGCTCAAATTGCCCAACTAGTGCCACAAGATGCTAGACCACTAAGCAATACACTAGAGGCTCTCTAATCTCACTCAAGATGATCAAATTAAGTGTGCAAATGAGTGGAGTGGTGTGCTCAGCTCTCAAAGGGTGTATGTAGCTGTTAGTAGTGCTAAGAGGGTGGTCAAGGCCAGTCACCACCTCTATTTATAAGCCCACAAGCAAATAGAGCCATTACCCTTTTGAGTCAGCTTCTGTAAGGGCACCGAACATGGTAGTGCGATCACTAGACATGGGGTGGCGGTGCCCCTCCCAACGGTCACCAACAACTAGTTTTACTAGCCGTTGGGTCACCAGACACACGACGGTGGCACCGGACATGGCACGGTGGTGCCATTCTAGGCCAATCCCCTATTTTCCATAGCCTCTGAAAAAATGGGGTGGTGCACCATCACAGGGGTGGCGATGCCCGTGGCGGTGCCCACTGCTGGTTCCCCCAGCCTTTGGATAAAAACGACGATGGCATCGGACAGGCCAGGGCGGTGCACCGTCATGCACATGGTGGTGCACACCGCCACTAGCAGTGCCAGTGCCAACACTGGCTGCTCGGTTGAGGCAAAGTGGTCACCGCCATAGGGGTGGTGGTGCACCGGACAGGGGGTGGTGGTGTCCCCAGAGGCAGCACCTCATCCCCTACTTCACCTCCTTCAACTCCTTTGCAAAGTGTGCCAACACCATAAGTGTTTCACCATCATGTGCAAGTGTGTTAGCATTTTCACAATCATTTTTCAAAGGTTAATCACTTTCTCATCGAGTGTGCACTAGGCCAAAAATGCAGATGCAAGTTTTTCAACACCTAGTGGCACTAGATGATCTAGTTGTCTGATAAGAGCTCCCCTCTTAATAGTACGACCATCTATCCTAAATGTGATCACACTCTCTATAGTGTCTTGATCACCGAAAACAAAATGGCCCTATGGATATCACCTTTGTCTTGAGCCCATTTTGTTTTTCTCTTTCTTCTTTTCTAAAATCCAGAGCTTGATCATCACATGTGTTCACACCATCACCATGATCTTCATGTCATGTGGCCATCTCCATCCATGAGTGCCACCTAGTTCCTTCACTTGGGTTGTACCAACCTATCTCACATCCACACTTAAAGCATAGGGTTAGTCCAAATAGGTTTCATCAATTAGCCAAAACTAAACTAGGGCTTTCAATCTCCCCTTTTTGGTAATTGATGACAACCTCTACAAAGATATGAAATAAATTCAAATTAATCCATGTTGCTTGTCCAAACATATTTACCATGTGTAAATGGATTTGGACAAGTTTCATGAACCCCCATTGGTAGCATTTTCTCCCCCTACATATGTGCTAAGAGTTTGGATTGAAAGCTTGCACATATGTATAGATTTGAGTTGTGGGAGAGTAATGTCTACCAAATGATGCTAAGTTATAAGAGATGGACCTTTGAAGCATGATACCAATCGAAGTGCACCAAATATACCATCCTTAACACCATTGCTAGTTAGATGCCACTTGGAATTACTTGCAAAACACAAACACTAGATACCTCATTTGGTAGCATTTGCTCCCCCTACATATGTGCTAAGAGTTTAGATTAAAAGCTTGCATATATGCATAGATTTGAGTTGTGGGAGAGTAATGTCTACCAAATGATGCTAAATTATAAGAGATGGACCTTTGAAGCATGATACCAATTGGAGTGCACCAAATATACCATCCTTAGCATCATTGCTAGTTAGATACCACTTGGAATTACTTGCAAAACACAAACACTAGATACCTCGTGAGATCAACATTTAAGCAAGGCTCTAGCACCACTTGTGAAAGCAAAGCAAGTAAACAAGGCATATCTAACTATCACCTATGCATGCTAGTTTTTTATTTCATCATTCAAACCTGCAACTAGCATACACCATACAAGAATGGAATTTTAATTTAAAACTTGTGCCATGCAAGCAAACATATGAAATGCACATTTAAATGCATCAATTAAGTTTATGAGCTTGCTCTCCCTACTTGTGTGCTCAAATTTTAATTGATCCCCTTACTTTCATATTTCTCCCCCTTTGTTATCTTTTCACTATCTTTGTGCATTACTTCTCCCCCTTTGTCATCAATAACCATAAAGGTTCAATTTTAGACAGGTTAAGATAATCAATGTCAATCAATGGGGTGAGGACCATTTTCCAAAATTATGTCTAATATAGAACATTTGCCAAAGATATTTAACTCGATTTGATCCAAGGATAAGCATTTTCACACCTCATTTTAAGGGTTATCTTGTACCATGTTGAGTTAAACACTTATAGCTCATTTTCTAGATCAAACACTAGGTTCACAAGCTCACAAACATGTCATATGCTACCACTAGATCAAGTCAAGCATAGAAGCAATAGTGGTACCATACAAGCATCAAATTCATATGCTACCACTAGATCAAGTCAATCATAGAAGCAATAGTGAGGCTTGAAATCTTGCACACATGCACACACTAAATATGACATCCAGCCTTGATGCTGTCACATAGAGTAGGCTTCCTATCATAGACCAAACAACTTTTGATCCACCATGTTGTCACTTGCAGCACTATCCAAATTGCCTTTTGTTCCCATTGGTGTACTAATGGCTTTTGCTTCATTCATGCCAAACTTTTTGAGCATGTTTTTGATGTACTTTCCTTGACTCATAAATATACCATTCTTCAATTGCTTGATTTGAAGACTAAGGAAGTAACTCAACTCTCCAATCATGGATATCTCAAACTCATTAGCCATCATCTTCCTAAACTCTTTACAAAAGTTTTGATTAGTCGATCCAAAGATAATATCATCAACATAGATTTACAATACAAACAAGTCTTTTTCCAATCTTCTTGGTAAAAAGTGTGGTATCAACCTTTCCCATAATGAACCCTTTAGAGAGTAGAAAGTCCCTCAACCTCTCATACCATGCTCTAGGTGCTTGCTTCAAGCCATACAATGCATTCTTCAACTTGTACACATGATTGGGCTTCTTGTCATCTTTAAAATCGGGAGGTTGCTCAACATATGCTTCTTCATTGATGTAGCCATTGAGAAATACACTTTTGGTATCCATTTGATAGAGCTTGATGTTGTAGGCATAAGCATAGGCTAGCAAGATTTTAATTGCTTCTAATCTAGCAACCACGACATATATTTCTACAAAATCAAGACCTTCAACTTGTGTATAGTCTTGTGCTACCAATCTTACTTTGTTCCTTACTACTATCTCATCTTGATCTTGCTTGTTTCTATAGACCTATTTGGTTTTAATCACATTGTGTTCCTTAGGCCTCTCAACTAGTTCCCACACTTTATTTCTAGTGAAGTTGTTCAATTCTTCATGCATAGCATTCACCCAATCAACATCCATCAATGTTTCTTCTATCTTCTTTGGTTCAATGGATGACACAAATGAGAAGTGTTCACAAAATAATGTTAATCTTGATCTTGTTTGTACACCTCTAGAAATATCTCAAATTATAGTGTCCAATGGATGATCTCTTGCAATATTGGTTGGTTGGAGTATTAGAATATTGTTGCTTGCACTTGCTTGATCATTAGGTTGAGATGATGTACTAGCCACTTGATCTTGCACATTGTCATGAGAGCCACTTGAACTTGCTTGATTTGTATGATCTTGCATATTTGAGTTAGAGAGCACTTGCACTTGATCATCTTCTTCATCAATCACTTGCCTAGGCTTGAATTCACCAATATCCATGTTCTTCATGGCATTTGAAAGTTAAATGTCTCTAACATCTTCAAAATTCTCATTCTCATCTTGGGAACCCTTAGTTTCATCAAGTTCAATATCATGTACCTCCTCAAGAGTACCACTTGCCAAATTCTAAACTCTATATACTTTGCTAGTGGTTGAGTATCCAAGCAAGAATTCTTTATCACATTTCTTATCAAACTTGCTCAATCAAATGTCTTTCTTCAAGATATAGCATTTGCAACCAAAGACCCAAAAATATGCAATGTTGGGCTTTCTACCATTCAAGAGCTCATAAGGTGTCTTCTCTTTCAATGGATGACAATAGAGTTGGTTGCTACAATAGCAAGCCATGTTGATTGCTTTGGCCCAAAAGGATTGACTCACATTCCTCTCAACAAGGCCATTTGATTGTGGAGTGTACTCGGCCGAGAATTGATGTCTAATTCTAAAATCATCACACAACTCATCAATTCTAGTGTTCTTGAACTCACTACCATTGTCACTTCTAACTCTCTTGATGGTTGTTTCAAACTCATTATGAATGCCCTTTACAAATGATTTGAAAGTTACAAACACATCACTCTTGTCCACTAGAAAGAATGCCCAAGTGTATCTAGTATAGTCATCCACTATCATAAAGCCATATTTGTTTCCACCGATGCTAGTGTATTGTGTTGGCCCAAATAAATCCATGTGCAATAACTCAAATGCCTTGCTAGTGCTCATTATACTTTTCTTAGGATGGGTGTTTCCAACTTGTTTGCTAGCTTGACAAGAGCTACAAAGTTTGTCCTTCTCAAATACCACATCTTTCAAGCCTCTAACTAGATCATGCTTAACCAATCTATTTAATTATTTCATTCCAACATGACCAAGCCTTCTATGCCATAATCGATAGTACAAACAATGTTCACCGTCTAGTACAACGAGTTTTCATTCAGTGCTTACATGTTTTTTCGTGGCCGGTCCAATACAAAGTGGTGCACACAGGTCCTTCCAAATAGTGGTGTGCACTACTTTCACCGTCGGATTGACGTATGGTCCAGCAATGAAATCAACCCTAGTTATCATCGCCAGATCGTACGATGAGATGATGGTGAAAACACCCTTGGATCCAACAGTGAAACATTTTTGGAGCTGGTTCTAGAAAAAAATGGTGGTGATAACAGTGCCGCGATGACCATTTCTATATAAGTGAACAGACATTTTACCATCATGAGCAGCAACATCTATGCTCATTGAGCTAATAACGGATGAACAAATGGCGTCCGAGTACTCATCGTTAAGTACCTAGCTCCATAGTCCTAGCTAGGGGCACACTATTAACTCATGGTTGAATCTTGAGCTACGTACTTGGTCTAATTTGATTGATAGTCTTCTGAGTTCCCATGAGGGGATGCTCACATATACGTGTAGAAGCTCATTTGAGTACTATAGTTCTGAGTGCATGTCCGACGTGGTTAAGGATTGGCTATCAACCCTACGAGTACTCCCCTCGCAACGTACGAACCTAATAACTTACGCAGTCCAAAGGCGAACCATCAAGGTCGACTCTATTAAGTGCCCGATATTGGTGGTGCCAAATAGCATAGGAATCATGGAGCAGGACCCTTATCATGGGTTTGTAAGCGCGGTGAGCATCATGGTTGTTCGTCGGAAATCGATGTGTGAGTCTCCGGTGGCTTGGACACTCAAAACAAGGACGGAACACAGCTCGATTTATCCTAGTTCAGGCTTTTGAGCCCTACATCTAGTAGTATGGTGATCTTCGTGTTAGGAATGGCCAATCAGGGGTTATAATGGTGGAAATCGAGAGAGATTGGTAGGGGATCGTTGAATGCTATTCTAGAGTTTGTTCGTCTTCTTCCTCTAAATTAGCAAGAATCTGGTCTCCTCTACCTAAGTTGCATTCGATCCCTTCTATAGGGAGTCATGCCTCCCCTTATATCCTAAGGAGCGCGCGGTGTACAAGTCGGTTTAGCTTTAGTCTATGGTCTATGCACCAAGTGCATGAGTCCTGTGCCACGGCATTAATGGATGTAGTCTTGTCGCGTAGGGAGGATCCGATAGTGCCGCAACATCCTCCTGACGTCCCTGTCACCATTCTGTCGCTTGACCATCAGGGGCTGCCTGCTGCGGCTCGGCCTCCCCTGGGTGAGCCTTCTCCAAGCTTCCTTGACTAGCAAGAAGCCCCCGCCTAGAGGGACTGACGAATAGGTCCTAGAGCCCTTGGTTTCTAAGAACTTTGCATGAGACGAAAGGGGCGCCTTAGCATCATAAGGCTCCCCAATATCGACAAAAACATATTCGATGAGATCAAAATGTCAGCAGTCTTAGATCGCCACATGCAACCTTTTTTATCTCAATGTACACAATGATATGATAAGAGCTCAATGTTTCTGCGTTGTAAAAAATATGTGCAACTAAAGCTGAATGATTTGATAGATCTCGGTAGCTTCGTGTCGCCACTATGAGTTAGCACCAAACTAATTTTAAAAGTGCCGGAGGGCTCATTTTGCAACTCCTTGCCCTGTCGCCTCGATAGGTGTAGGGGTTGGTGCCAAACTAATATAAAAAGCGCTAGGGACTCGTTTCGCAACTCCTCGCCCCATTGCCTTGAAAGGTGGGGATTGGCGCCAAACTAATTTAAAAACATCAAGGGGATCGTTTTGCAACTCCTTGCCCCATCGCCTTGAAAGGTATGGGGGTTTGTGCCAAAGTAATTTAAAAGCACTAAGGGGCTCATTTCGCAACTCCTTGCTACATCGCCTTAAAAGGTACGAGGGTCGGTGCCAAAGTGATCTAAAAGTGCAAGGGTCCCTCTTTGCTGCCTCTCGACCATTTCCCCCCATAAAAAACAACTAAGATCAGACACCAAAGATATCACACCGACATCAAAGCACCCGTTCCCATTCTCCAATAATTCAAGCATTCGCTATCATTTTGCTCCACATTTCGCTATTGAATGTTCAATGACCCACTGTTTAGGGGCTTCAACACCAACTTCAACATTGTCAACAACCTTTTCATCAACATTTCGATGAGTGGCCTTGCTATTAACTTCAACTTCATCAATAATGTGTCCACCAACGATTCTGATGTCAACAACACAGCTATCGCCGTCATCACGGCAAGGGGCTTCGCCATCAACTTTAATGTCACCGACTTCTCATTTGATGCCAATTGGATTGGGGGATCTCCGTTTACAACATCTATGACATCTACCATGCCTACTATGTTTAACTCAAACACTTGAAAGAATTTCTCAAAAGAGCCAGCGAATAGGGGTTGGCGAGGAGCGCATTGGACAAGCAGTCCACCCGAAGTCAAAAGCCTTGCCTGGCATCTGTGAGTGAAAGTTTGAAGACATGTTGTGATCATCTACAATCACCTCGCCTATGTTAATTACTCTGACTACCTCGACATCTTCATCGAAGGCTCAATTATGAAATGAAGGTGTAGAGGGGCTCAAGGCCATACGAAGGAGCAAGTCGCCAAAGACCAGGGCTTGGAGATTTGGGCGAAGGTTGCCACCAAAGACTAGCCAGAGACATAGTGCCTAGACTATCTTTGTATGGACAAAAGTTGTGTGCCGAGTTTGAGCTGTAATTGGGCCACACTTAGTTGTGTTCAGCTATTAGGTGTTGTACTTTCGATCAAGACCAAATAGCCAAGGGGCTATTGTTGGGGGTTGTACTATATGTAGGGACCCCACTAGTGTTTCTAGGGCCCAATTACGTAACCTGGGGGCTTGTAAAATAATATTTGGGGCTCATTTGTAGCCCTTAGTGGCTTTTTTTAAAAATAAGCCCCACCACTAGGGAAAATAATGAAAATCTCCCCTTCCACCTTCCCTATAAAAAAGGGGGAGAGGGACTCACTTGACCCCTCACTCATTCGGGTCTCTCCCTTCTTCTCCCCTTGAAACTCGCCAATTAAAAGATGCATAGTAGCCCAAAACCACAAATATGCAATGCTAGTACTTGTCGAATCCTATCAAGAACTACCGTGCATGTTTCTTACCGTCGCCGTGTCCACAACCGTTACCACCGCCTTTCCCAACGCCCCTTGCCTTGCTTTAAGCATCCCTTTTTCCTTGTCTTTTCTTGATGCTCGCAACCTTAGCCTATTCAATTTCCTTGTGATGCTTCATGTGGTTGTCCAAGTTGATCGAGCCTCCCATGTAGCCCCAATCTTTGTACTTCAAAGACCTCCACTTGAGTGTATTGGCTCTGAATTGTCAGCACCATGCTATCCACCTCCTCCAACTGCAACCGCTAGTGCCACTACCTCGAGCACATTGGCTAAATCCCTCAGCCCCATGCTATCCACCTCCTCCAACGGCAGCAGCAGCCGCCGCTGCCATCGCCCGCCGTTCTGATGCCACCAAAACCCATCACAACAGTTGTTCATGATTCTCTGGCTTCTTTGACCAAGGACTTCAATAGTCTTTGTGCCTTATCCCTAACTCTATGAGCCCATATAATCTCTTTGTAGAGTTCTAGACAAGTATTCTTAAAAAACCTACCCTCCAGACTAGGCATCGGAGCCAACAATTTTGATAGCTCGTCATCTGAAAACATCTAAAAAAACCTACTTTGGGCCATTAGCTGCATGAAGTTTCTATCAAATGAACAACAAGAAGCTAAGATCACATTTGTAGCGCATTTTGTTTACCTTAAAGTCGTATGTTTATTTAGAGTAACATATTATCTCGATAGAAAACACACATTTTAGAGAGTCCTAGTCATTAAAGTTAGTCTAATACCCCTTAACGAGGTCAACAACAGTTTGCAAGGATTTAGCATGTTTGTTCTCACACAAGTCACATTCATATAGGGCGTGATCCATCTCAATTATGCTACTGTTAACTTGCATACAAGGAGCATTACTTCAGCACTAATAGAAAAATACAAAAAGGGCTAAATATTACATTAAAAACTTTGGTAAGCGAAAATATTAAGGACCCAAACAACACAGACTATTGGAACACTAATAGTAGCTAAGAGGGAGCAATAAAGCAGATCAAGTATGTGAAAGGGATAGGGGCAGGGGTGCTTGACAACAAAGCCATACGTTAAGCACAATTGTCATTCCTTTACCCATCGGGAGGTGGTCCTTCTTAATTAGCTCGGTATAGATTTTTCACAAGATTCTTCACTTCCCAACTTTTGTTTAGGTATAGATTTTTCACAAGATTCTTCACTTCCCGCATCAACTCCATCATAACATCTATAAATAGGCACGAAATCCTCTGAAAAAATCCACAACAGAATTGATGCTTAAAATTCTTCTACATAAACAGGCAAATAGAAAAGCTTACACTAACCAAGCTTGCTTCAATGCATGTTTTAGATAAGCTTTCTAACTGCTAGCTTCTTCTTTGTGAGAATCCAGTTTTTGATCATCCTAGCAATCTGAACACTAATACCAGTATCAAGCTTAATGGCGTTGGCATTTTCCTCAAAAGTTTGAAATTCTCTCAACATGACAACCTGATAGAGAAATGAACAAGGAAGAGCATATGTTAAAGGGTGTAAAGAAAGAAGAAATAATCATTCATACATCATGTCATTTATCGATTATGATTAGCCGACTAAGATCTGCCTTAAATTATTAAGGTATATGCTCCAAATGTAATTAGTAGTAAGTTTATGTGCTAAAGTAAAGTGGTGTGTTTTGGAAATAGACCATAGTTGTGTTCTTTGGTACTAGTACCATGACAGGCTTCAATCATCAATACCTAGGAGCTACTAGTCAAAAACTGATATGTAGCAACATCAATAAATTGATATGTAGCAACATCACTGTAGGTTTCTACTTACGACCATTGACTCTTTAGGGATTTCTTTGCACCTATGGTGACACTTCTAGCAAAATAGTTTAGGCATGTGCATAATGCCATGAGACTACATGCTTTCCAAACAACTCCACAGATTTAAAAAATGTTTTTCAAGTCTGTCTATACCAACCCTTCAATGCAAAACAACAAGATAGTACAGAGATAATAGCGAATTGAACAAGATTGCTGCTCGGTTCAAATAAGAAAGGAGGTTTTGCTATATAATCCCTGGCAATAGAGAGATTCAGAAAGAGGTTAGTTAGAGACAACAAGGGCCAGCAATCTCATTAATATAACAGAGGAACAATTGAAAGCAAATACCTCTATGGCTTTTGGGAAGAAGAGTTGAGTCCCATCATAATAGAAAGCTGAAGTAATTTAGTACTAGGTGGATCATAGGTTCAAACCTCTTGGTAAAAATCCTATGTTTTTCCTACGACCTGTTCAAATGATCACTCCTTTAAAGTTCCTGTGTGTTTTTCAATCCTGTATTTTGCAAGTGCATTACTGTGATATTACTGTTCCCATCAGCTCCAACTTCTTCTGATAAGTTACTGTGTTGCACTATAGGTGAAGTTGTTTTTTATCCCGAAGCACCAAACGAACTATAAAAGGGGTGAAGTAGCCAAGTAGGTGAAAGCTAAAATTTTTAGCCCCTCCTGCTTTGCTACAGTATCGAGCTTAGGTTGTGTGAACTGTACCAAACACAGAAACTGTACGTACTAAACACACTAAGACTGGAGTAGCGTTTTATTGCTCTTTTAATTTTGAGTGCAGGAATCTCATAGGAATTATGTAGAAATTTTACAGAAACTAGTATAAATGCACGTGCGGCATGCACATGGCTGTAAGAATATTTTGTAACCAACTATCTAAGATTTAAAGATTTTTCAGTATTTTTATAGGAAATTTCAATAAGTATAGCTTAAGAATTAAAAAAGAAAGGTCTACCAAACTGACTACAGAACTGAAGGGCAACAACTTAAGATGCAGGAATCATCGAGAGACATGGTTATGATCCATGTATTTTGCACACCCTATGAAATAGGAAGACATGGTTATGATCCATGTATTTTGCACATGATTTCCTCTCTTTTTTTATCCCACAATCCGATAAATATTCAGACTATGAGCGAGATATCAATATAGAAAAATGTGGCAAACCTAATGACAATAACATTAATTACGAGGGGAATGTGGGGATTGCTGGTTCAGGAAAAGATCAACGGGCACCGAATGACACATTTGGGTGGTGACTCCAAAAAAAGATAAACAACGATCGTCCATATTCAGACTCAGTTTATATATACTCCAAGCACTGACCAATCTACACAAGAACCACAGGTCATATTCGAGATGGCTATTCAGACTAAGAAACCGGGGCCTTGTTTACTTTGCAAATTTTTGTTTGAACCCGATGAATAGTACCACTTTCGTCTTATTTGGCAAATATTATCCAATCGTGGACCAACTAGGCTCAAAAGATTCATCTCGTGATTTCCAACTAAACTGTGTAATTAGTTATTTTTTTACCTACATTTAATACTCCATGCAAGCGGCTAAAAATTGATGTGATGGAGAGAGAGTAAAAATACTTGGAATTTGGATGGCATCTAAACAAGGCCCGGGTCAAAATCACAATCAGGAGATTTGCCAATCAGCAGCATGAAACAAGAATCTATATGCAGTAAGCAAATATAATATTAATATTATTGTTACCAAGCTGATGACATTCAGGTAGAAGTATCACATGTTAGATAGACCATATACAACTAGTTTCTTCCCACAATTGTTTCACGATTCCTCCTACGCCTCCTCATCGTCGTCCTCACTGACCTCGATCTCCTCCTCGGCGTAGCCCTTGGCGCAGTACTGCTTGATGATGGCCTCATCCTTGGCGTGGCATGCCTTCATAGTGGCTGCGACTGATGCCGTCATGCTGCGGAGCAGCTCCCTCGTCTCGGGATCCGAGATAGTCTTGTCGATTTCTTCTGGATCACAGGGGAAGGGCTTCAACGGATACACCCGTCGATGTACGCCTGATTCACCCTCACCATCTTCTTTTTCTTCTTCTTGGCCTCCGCCACCATGTTCCTCCCTCGCTCCGGCTCCGGCCACCGCATCAGCGTCCTTCGTCTTGGCCACCGCTGCTGCCGCCATGTTCGCCGCTCCGGCCTCCGCAGCCATGTTCCCCGCTGCCGGAGATCTCGTCGCTACAAGCGGCCCCCAAACCTTGTTATTGGTGCTGCGCCTGCGCCCCAGAAGGAGGCGCGGGGTGTCGCCGTATAAAGCCCCGCAACCCAAGGTCCCTTGTCCACCTCGGACTCAGCATCCGACTTGTCCTGTCCGTAGCGCACCGGCCACCGCTCCTACTGCTTTTTTCGGGAAGGCTATACGTCGCTCGAGTATTTTTTGGGCTCCGCACACTCCATTTGTCATCCGTCGCCCGTCGGATCTGCCCTGTGAACGCAAGCGGTCGTGGGCTCCTGGGGGTCGTGCTCAGGCGTGGCCTGTGCCACTGTGTGTGCGACTGCATGTGCATCTGACCCGGTCCAGGTGCAGCCCTGCAGCGTCATGCACCCCGTCACATCAGCTAGCCCCTATACCCATCTATGCATGCTGGTTTATTCTTTTAGTAGGAGAAGATTATATTTTATTGGAGTATATTTTACTATTTCTGTTTGGACGTAAGTTCTGTATTTAATTGATGTAAATTGACTATTCGTAAATGAGAATGGTCAGAATTACACAAACAATTATGTGATTATTTTTTTGGCTTTTTTTATTTTCTGTATGTTTTATTTGGTTCTCTTTTAAAAAATTTCAATTTGGCCTTCATATAAACAATCTGGTTAATCTTTTTTTGTTTTATTTGGTTTCCCTTTGAAATCTTCCAATTTAGCTTCTATAAAAATAATGTAGTTTTTTTTAATTTTATATGTTCTATGTGTTTGCATTAATTTTGAACATTTGATCTAAATCCTATAGCTATGAGAATCAAGTGTTTTAGGGCATTTAAACACTTGATTATATCACCTTGCCGGATTCGAGTGTTTTTTAAGCCTGTGACACTCGGGTGTCACGCGCTCTTAAAATACTCGAGTACGAAGTAGACATAATTTTTTTATTATTAGATGAGTGCCCGTGCGTTGCAACAGGTGCAACATAAATTGAATAAGATATTTGTTAGCCAAGTCAAAATCAAGAATATATCAATTCAATTTTTCAC
The DNA here is from genome assembly GCF_019320115.1 of Miscanthus floridulus. NCBI lineage: Eukaryota > Viridiplantae > Streptophyta > Magnoliopsida > Poales > Poaceae > Miscanthus > Miscanthus floridulus. The sequence goes on along the minus strand of NC_089582.1, from coordinate 149,621,888 downwards.
GTGTATTATATCATGATGATGTCTAGAAACACATTCATTATTGTAATGAATCTGAAATAAAAGCTAGGCTTGGAGCTTGTTGTCTGAAAGTTACGACAAACATCAGCTGCCTCAAAGGCTGAAAATTTATTGTTAAGCATCGAGGTTTACAATATCCTAGCCCGCATGAGGCATGACAACAATTCATTTTTTGGGGAAAAAGTATTTGTTGTCAACACGCAACGCGAAGGACGATGAACGAGATTTAGATCATGATCATGATCATTGCATGGTGATATTCCAATAAATTCCTTTCTCTTCCCATAATTCTCTTTCCGTTTTATTCCATTTTATTTACTTGCCTTCCAGCGTCTCCATGCGGTGATTATTTGCCTGCCGGTGATTCCGTGAGTTTTATTCCATTTTATTTACTTGTCTTCTAATCTCTCCATGCGGTGATTATTTGCCTACCGGATATTGATCGCATGAGTGTTTTGATCCTACCGGATAAATGTTGACAATCCATATGTTTTAGTTGTAGAGATTTTATATGTTCTATCAGTTTGCATTAATTTTGAACATTTGATCTGAATCCTATAGCTATGAGAATCGAGTGTTTTAGGACATTTAAACACTTGATTCTATCACCTAGTCAGATTCGTGTGTTTTTTAAGCCTGTGACACTCAGGTGTCACGCGCTCCTAAAATACTCGAGTACGAAGTAGACATATTTTTTTATTACTAGATGAGTGATCGTGCGTTGCAACGGGTGCATTATAAATTGAATGAGATGTTTGTTAACTAAGTCAAAATCAAGAATATATCAATTCAATTTTTCACGTGTATTATACCATGATAATGTCTAGAAACACATTCATTATCGTAATGAATCTGAAATAAAAGCTAGGCTTGGAGCTTGTTGTCTAAAAGTTACAACAAACATCAGCTGCCTCAAAGGCTGAAAATTTATTGCTAGGCATCGAGGCTTACAATATCCTAGCCCGCATGAGGCATGGCAACAATTCATTTTTTGGGGAAAAAAATATTTATTGTCAACACGCAACGTGAAGGACGACGAACGAGATTTAGATCGCGATCATGATCATTGCATGGTGATATTCCAATAAATTCCTTTCTCTTCCCATAATTCTCTTTCTGTTTTATTCTATTTTATTTACTTGCCTTTCAGTGTCTCCATGCGGTGATTATTTGTCTGCCGGTGATTCCGTGAGTTTTATTCCATTTTATTTACTTGCCTTCCAGTGTCTCCATGCGGTGATTATTTACCTGCCGAATATGGATCACATGAGTGTTTTGATCCTGCTATGTAGATGTTGGCAATCCGTATGTTTTAGTCGTAAAGACAGAGAAGAGATAGAGATAAGAAAAAACCGCTCCTACTGCTACGACCCTGTCGACCACGGACCTATTTGGGCCAATTGGGCTGGACCGACCACATTAGCACAACTCCAACTCGGGCCCGCAACCTGGAGACAATTTCAAGTATTGCACTTCGTTGCTTAGCATGCAGGATTTCACAAGCCCATGGTTCCTCTCACGTCTAAAACATGGAGAGGTGACAACGTATATTATAGTGTAATTAATCATGATATCACTAAATCCGGGTTACTCTCCTGATCCAGTCTGTTTAGACATGACACGGTCACACTTTGATCATTTATTTATTTTATTTTACATTATTATTTATAATTATAAACTTATGACTATTGGATAGTACTCCTGGTTACAAGTCTAACCATAGCAAGTTTGCATTACAATAGCTAAAAATTATTAGCTAAATTATTAGTGAAAGATTGCAAACCTTAAATTTTAATATTAATGTACGTGTGCGCCCAACAAACCAGACCGGTGGGAGCGGTATCATGCAAGACTGGGCTTGTGAAAGGATAAAATACTCGTTTGGGATTTTAAAATATATGATATCTCATAGTTGCTAGAGCATCTTTGATGGTCTCTTTTTAAAACTCACTCTCTAAATCCACGTCAGAGCAACTTCAAGAAACTTGGTAAAATTAGATGCTAAATTATGAGATTTAGCCATTATGTAAAATAGAAAGTCTATTAGAGTTTTACAACAGCTTAGCTAAATTAGAAAACACAGATAACAAGCTGGACTCGCTAGGGAAATATGGCCAGCGAGAATGGTGGGATAGTCAGCTGGGAAAAATAAAAAACATTATAGATAAGTTGTTGGAATGCTTTTTTTGAAGCACAATAAGTGCGTTCGGCTGGTATAGTTCCAGCTTGTTTCAGTTTGTTTCAGCTTATTCTCTCTCATAGAATACTATTCAATCATCCAAAAAAAATCCAAAAAACACTGTGCACCGGACCATCCGAACGGCTGAATAGCTATAAATGGCTTCACGAATATATTTACTCAGTCTATTGGAGTTGCTCTCGTTTGAATAAAAATCGGTTCCTATATATCTTTCCACCCTCAAAAAGCTTAGTTATATCTTGTGCGTATACCTTAAAGAGCCAGACATGTTTTCTATCTTTAGCTAATGATAAACCAGGAATAGAGGATGAAAACATATTTGTGGGGTATGGCCCCCAAGACATGGGCCGCACCATTAGAGGTGGCCCGGGCCACAAGATCAAGGCGTGCACAACACTGCTCGGCGTGCACCGCAAGACATTGTATAGTACCAAATAGGATACTTTATTTGTAACAATGTCCCTCCAGACTATATAAGGAGAGGCAGGGTCCCCTAGCGGACAAGATACATAGATGATCCATCTAGATCTATCTACTACATCTCAATATAATACACCAAAGACACAGGACGTAGGGTATTACGTCGATCAGACGGCCCGAACCTGTCTAAATCGTTGTCTCTGCGCCTTGTGTCACCATCTAGTTCCTGATTACGTGCATCCCCACCGACAAATCTACCATCGTGGGATGCCCCTCGGTAGACTGCCGAGCATCTTTTGTCGACAGTTGGCGCGCCAGGTAGGGGTGTGCGCTAGATCCATGGCGAGCCAGATGGACCTCAAATCAACAGCGCGTTCTCATCGTCAATCTCGTGGAGATCCATGCCGGTCTACGACGACAATTCATCGCTGGCTACACCAGCCCCCGCGACAGCAGATCCGATCTCGGAACCACCTCCGAGGTCACCTTCATCAATAACTCGCCGCCCGCTTTCTTGCTACCAGAGGAGGCAATTCAACAACGACGATCTGATCGTATCCATCGATCGGGTCGGTCTGAAGTTCGCCGATTGCCTTTTCGTCGCCGAATCAGCCCTGGACACTTTGGTTCAGCACCGACCACCCTCCGATCCAGATCTATCGAAGGCTGCTCGGAAAACTCTAGGAGTTGCGGCTCTGCCCTTCGGGTTCACCAACGTCGTCGTCGCTTATCAACATGCTCAGAGGGGCAGATTTGCCGACTAGGTTAAAGACGTCCATCCTCTCACCGACCCGATAGCGTCGTACGCCGCCGACCAGACTTTCTGTCTAAAGCTAAGTCACGCTTTAATATTTTCCTAAATATTCTCCAATCTTCGTATATCGCCATGATGTTTCTCCGAACTGTTTTCTCCATATTTGCTCTCCAAACGATTTTTTGAACCCTCGAACAGTCACGTTGATGCTCGGACGCCTCCAGAGACGGCCCTATCTCCGTCTCCTCCCTGCACGTGCTTCGGGCTCCGCGCTCTGCGTTATGGGTGGTCGGCAGCGGCTCCTTGGTCACACATGTTCCTCCTACACGTGCACGAGCTCCGCGCTCTGCGTTATGGTTAACGGGCTAGCTAGGGCTGGAGACTCAGCTACACACTAACTATTCGAGCGGTTTATATTAAACATAAATATATTTTCACGCAAACTGATCGCCGAGCTGCATACGCTATTTCATCGCCATTGCTGATTTTTCTCCGGAGTTCATATATTTTTATATCATATACTACCCGTTCTACATATTTGTTTTGCAGGATCATCGTCCAGGTGATCAGATCACCTGGTGCTCAGACTTCTCCACCGATCAACTGGTTGGACCGCTAGGTTCATCGACTTCGTCGCTGACCAGTTGATCAGACTGTTCGTCGGTCGCTTCTACTCAATGCTCACTTCATCGCCGACCAGTTGATCGGACTGTTCGTCGCTCGTGCTTTATCGCAAGCTACACCGGTTACTCCTTAGTGCTCGGTTTCTTCGTGCTCGAGGAGTAAGTGGGCACACTTCACAGCACGGACGTCGCCAGCTACGCTGGGGACTCCTCGGTGCTCGGACATCGCCAGCGATGCCGGGGACTCCTTGCTCCTCGGTGCTCGGTCACCACCATCATCGCCAGCGACGCCGGGGACTCCTCGCTCCTCAGTGCTCGGTCATCGCCAGCGACGCCAGGGACTCCTCGCTCATCGGTGCTCGATCATCACCAGCAACGCCAGGGACTCATCGCTCCTCGGTGCTCGGTCATCGCCATCATCCCTAGTGGCGCCGGGGACCCCTCGCTCCTCGGCGCTCGGTCATCGCCATTGACGCCGAGGACTCCTTGCTCCTCGGTGCTCGGGAATCACCGGCGACGCTGAGGACTCCTCGCTCCTCGGTGCTCGGTCACCGCCGTCATCGCCAGCGACGCCGGGGACTCCTCGATGCTCGGTCATCACAAGCGACGCCGGGGACTCCTCGCTCCTCGGTGCTCGGTCATCGCCAGCGACGCCGGGAACTCCTCGCTCCTCGGTGCTCGGTCATCGCCAGCGACGTCGGGGACTCCTCGCTCCTCGGTCATCGCCAGCGACACCGGGGACTCCTCGCTCCTCGGTGCTCGGTCTTCGCCAGCGACGTCGGGAACTCCCTGGGTGGTCGGACATCGCCGGTTACGCCGGGGACTCCTCGGTGCTCGGATCTTGCTACGTCTTATCGGTGTGCTATTAAGCTGCTCCATGCTGTTCGGATCAGGGTGCTGATCTTGGGCAGTGCGTCTGGGGTCTTGATACGCGCATGTCAGACGACGTCGGCAAGCTTTCAGACTTCTTTGACCCTGCTACAAGATTCATTCTTCATCTTCCAACAGGCTCGGGGACTAAGTGGGCACACTTCACCTTGCGGTGAATGTGCTTGTTCTCATCTCGAGGCTACGCCCGGGGACTGGCTGCCTGCTCGGCTGGTCTTCTACTTTATGACCCTGGCACCACGTGACTACGTCACCTACTGTCAGGCTCGGGGACTAGCTGTGGGGGTATGGCCCCCAAGACATGGGCCGCACCATCAGAGGTGGCCCGGCCCATAAGATCAAGGCGTGCACGGCGCTGCTCGGCGTGCATCACAAGACATTGTATAGTACCAAATATGATACTTTACTTGTAACCATGTCCCTCCAGACTATATAAGGAGAGGCAGGGGTCCCCTAGCGGACAAGATACATAGACGATCCATCTAGATCTATCTACTACATCTCAATACAATACACCAAAGACACAAAACGTAGGGTATTACGTCGATCAGACTGCTCGAACCTGTCTAAATCGTTGTCTCTGCGTCTTGTGTCACCATCTGGTTCCTGATTACGTGCATCCCCACCAACAAATCTACCATTGTGGGATGCCCCTCGGTGGACTGCCGAGCATCTTTTATCGACAATATTATATATATATATATATATATATATATATATAGAGAGAGAGAGAGAGAGAGAGAACTATTACCCTGTAGTTGGCTACAAAATAACTTATTCTGTAGCTACTTTGAGTTATGATAATTACTATGTTAATTTACGAGATTATAGTAACTCCTTACTAAGTGTTTTGCTATAATGTTATGGTAAATATCCCCATACGTTATAGTAACCCAACTATCGTAAATATGTATTGATATTATCGTAAATTAGTATATAAAATTATCGTAAATGAAGGAGGCTACAAAATAACTTATTTTGTAGCTGGCTACTGAATATACATACATACATAAAGAGTATAAAGAGTCTCATGGAGGACTTTTAAAAAAAAAACTCTACCCCTCGTTATTACTAAAGAATATAAAGAGTCTGATGGAGTTTCTCTCAGAGTTATATCTCGCACCGTGTTGCCGGTCGTTCCAACATTCTTATCGTCTCAAGCCATCCTTGTCAAAAAGTTGGTTGTTCCCTCCATTCTTTTTCAGGAAAGTTATCCTTTACCTGAGTAATCTGTTTACATTCATCACAAATTCTGGTCTGTCCGATTTGATTTTGCCCCCATCATGATGTCCTATAGGGTGTCCAGTTTATTTTAAAATTTTGCTCAATGGGAACACGTGCGCTGGGTACATGGTGTTTGGTAGCTAGACCCTTTGGTCATTGGGATGGTTGTTGCTTCGTTCGTTCGTGAACTGCCTATCAATTACCCGCCTAGTACTAGTACTACATATTATTATATGGACTATCAATTAATTTTTTCTATTTACACTAGAGTTCAACTATACTTATAGTCCTTAACCAGGTGTAATTGATATATATTATGGATGTATGTAAATACTAATTGGAAAATTTTATTAGGCACATGTGTGTCTCATAGTTTTATTGCATTGTATTTACTTTGATTTGTTTGTATGATCCGATGTCGTCATATTATTTGTTTCATGCAATGCTCTCATATTGTTTTTGGTATTTGCAATCCATAGAAAATTTCTGTTTTTTTGTATTTTCTTTATTTTATTTGACATGTTTGGTTCATGCAATGGCCCTAGAAAGTTTTTGGTTTTTGCATTCCATAGAAAATTTTAGTTTTCTATAGTTTATTAATTCTTTTTATTTTCTTGGTTCTTGGAATGGCCTGAGAATTTTGTTTTATAGTTTTTTTCGTTTGTTTTGTTCTGTATGATTACTTGGATGACCATTATGCTTCAATTAATTAAATTTCCCTTTTTGTGTTTTTTTGTTTTTCTGGTATGTAAAGGTGGAGATGTAGGTCGAGGCAGAGGTGGAGGCGGAGGCGCAGTCATTTTTGGCGTCAATTTGGTTTCATTGATGAGTATTTCATTCGGTTTTTTTTATTATATGTTGTGCATCTAGCTGCTATTGTTCTGATTTTGTGTTGTTGTCGTCGTTTTTCTTCTTCTTGTGTTGCTATTTGTGTTGTGGAGATGTTCAGGCAGAGGACAAAACGGGGGTGGTTGCTGATGGTCTTTCTGTGTCATCAGTGAATTTTCAGAATCTGAGGTACTCTTCTACTCCTAAATCATCCCAATTGTCGTCTCTCTTACATAGTATATCCTTTACATTTAGTTTGAATCCTTGCATGTTCTGAAATATTGGCTTCCTGCCTTTAGGTATTCTTTAAAGTTTTGCTTTCTATCCTTTTTGCTCCTTATATAGTTTTAGATCTAGTTGTGTTTCAATCATTAGTCATTTCTTGTATAGTTGTGTCCAACTACTTGTATCTCACTAATTGGCAAGGTGTAAAGGTTGTTTGAAGTTTATTTTTCCTGTATTAATTCATGTTTTGTTCTATTTATTTGAAATGTCATTCAGGTTTTTTTCGATTTGTAGCTTTGATTTTTTTATGTGTTTGTTCCTTGTCATCTTGCTTTCTTCTTGGTAAATTTACTTTCTTATGGACTATGAATTAATTTTTTCATTTACACTAGAGTTGCACTATACTTATACTGCTTAATCAGGTGTAATTGCTATGTATTATTGTCTTATTGATGTAGGTACCCTACTACTAAGTAAAAAATTAGAAAATTAGTAGTTGATTTGTTTGATTCATTCATAGAACATTTATGTTTTTTTGTTCTTAGTTGTTTTTTTGTATTATCTATTCTTGTTATTTTGACTATTTAATTTACAAGGTTTTTTGTATTTATAATTTAGCAAATTCTTGTTGTTTTTAATCATGCATGAAGGTGTTCCGAGGGAATTCAAAATTCATGTGATTTCAACTCCTATTTCACTTGAATTCTGGTTATAGTTAGTTTTAAGTGATTTGACCTTTAGGATTACTCATGTGACCATAGGGCCTCGATCACTCAGATTTTGTTTTGGTTCCATTTATGTGATTGTGATGAGAGAGGGTCAAATCACCCAAGTTCCAAATAGACATATCCTTCTTCTTTTTTCTATAACGCGCATATGCATATTATATTAAGATGTAGAATTTAAACTCTTTGGTAAATACTTTAGCTATTAATTTTTATTATTATAATACAAACTTAATACCGTTGGATGTGTAATTAAATGTACTAACAATATAGTATAAAATAAATAAATTATCAAAATCTAAGATTTGAGAGACGGTGTCATTATTAATTTGCGCATTTATAAAATAAAATGGAGGAAGGGTGGGCCTGGTGCAAGCGGTAGAGTCTTACCGCCTGTGACCAGAGAGTGAGCATCGAGGGAGATATAGAGGTGCCAACAGGAGCTCATCGTGCTGAACGCCAGTTCACGATCGAAGCCCGAAACAAGATCGACGGTGCGTTCTAACAAAGTTAGGGCAATTTCTGTGACGCCACGACAACTCCGACTCATCCGTAGACTTCACCATGCTAAAGTACTCACTTAGAGGCAACTAACACTACGAAATCATGGAGCTAGTGCTTAAGTGTTTTAGCTAGAATTCAATTGCTAAAATATCATTGTCTACAATCCTTTTCGGATTTAGAAAAGGGCAAGGGTTCAGTTAGAATTAAACAACGACTAACACTTTTATCACAATTTTTAAGAGGCCTAAACCCTATCAATTACAACCAACAAGTATTTCACGCAATAGTCCAAACTTCATACTAACCCATAGGAGCAAAATTCTTAGGCACTATTTAACTATTTTGCTCAATATAATTCGCCAAAAAATGATACTTTAACTACAATTTCAACTTCTTGCCGATTCAACGAAAAGTTCCATTTAAATTTCGGATTCAATTTTTGAGCTCCCAAAAACACTAGTTAACAATATTCACTTCCCAAAATTAAAGTTGCATTCTCATCTTCACTATTTGCTCATCATCTTTACATAAGCGCCATACACAAGCCATATTTTATTTTTGTTTACATAAATTATTTTCCGTACCAAACCATTAAAACAACTTATTTTATTCTTTTTGTTAGGATTTTCATTTCACATGTGTTTTAAAATCTTGAAACTCAAAAACTTATTTTTGCTAGATTCTCCAAGGCCTTAACCTAGGTGCTAAGCAAGCTCGTAACACCCGAGGTGTTACATCCATCTCCCCTGCTAGCCACAAGGACAGAGCAGCATAAACCTTTTAGACCCAAATATCCTAGTATTTGTGATGGATCAGACCTGACAAGAAATTAGCAGACAAGCAGTCTATAAACCATTTAGTTAGTCGTGAGAAAATGTCAAAGTTCACACATTTTTGCCAACTGAAATGCTAGATGTATTTATCCTTTCACAAGTTTCAGATAGATTTCCATAGATATTTGATAGTTACACATATACACCACAATAAAGTGTGCACCAATTATGCTTTCAACAAAAAAAAGAGATTCTCTCTTTTCCAAAGTAAATTAAAGTGTGTGCAGCCAAGATCAATGCTCAATCATCAGTTAATGCATGAGCCTATAGCCCAACACTCTGCAATAACATGTCCTAGGAAAAAAAATAATTTCATCGAACAATGGCTCGACATTCAATTCAATTTGTTTAAAGACAGGTCAGATTGAGAAAAGATATAGCCGATGGAAAAAAAAAACTTTAGACGCAATAGAGAAAACTGAGTTTTGATCTTCTTGACACCGACTGTTTTCATATTCACTTCTTAGGTGAGCATGTCTAATTTTGTAGTGTATTTCAGTTTAAGTTTTTGTGATCCTATATGGAACAGAGGTGTATGTGGTCATTGCCGTGAACGCATTTCAGTAATGGATCACAGTGAACATTCAAAGCAAAGTGATAAAAAACAAGTGCTTACATAGTTACCTGATAGAAGTCGAGTAGTGTGGTGATAGCAAACCGCAGGTGAGGAACTGATCTAGGTGACCTTACCTTCAATAATATGCCACTAAAATGATGAAGAAGATAGATGGGGAGAAAAAAAATAAATCGACCAGTCCAGCCTTCTCATGGCTAGACGTGATGATGTCACCAATTTCGGCATCTAGTCCAATAAGCTCTCCGCACTGCAGAAAACTGAGCTAGATCAATTGTGTATACCCAGACCACCTAGGTTCAAATCCTCATCGAGGCGAATTTGGGTGCCTATTTTCTTCTTAATCTTAATAAAATACCACCTAGTTCCTCCTAGGTTGGCACATGTAAACATTTGTAGATGAACCAGATTTCCAAGGATGAAAACATAGTTTAGACATCATACAACGTAAAAAGAATTTCATGCTGCTTGAATCTGACAGTCTACTACTGTCAGCATGCATAATTTGCACACTGGATTGAACATTCCTTATTGAAGAAACTATGTTCTGACTTATGAGCTGACCTTTGTTCGAAAGAGACGCACGAAGAGTTAGCATCTAGACTTCGTCCATTTCTCACAAGCCAAAAGCACTAATTGAAAGCATGGCCTTCTGAAGCAAAAAATAACATGTACTGAAAAGCACAGTAGTTAATTGATCACACATTCAGTTTCAAAAGAGATATGGATAAGTGCTTGTATGCACATAGAGAAGAGGTAACTTCCTTACCTGATCTGCATTACACAAGATCATTAACGCACCATGCACCATCAACACGCAACAAGAACTCCCCTTCTACGTTCTTTACATGAGAAAGACGATCACACTATCTCTCTACTCTGCACTCTTCTGTTCCAAGCTTTTCGGCTCCCAGCAGCGGCCGCTCCCATGCCCCTGGTCTTGTCTTGTGCAAGTGAGGGCAGCAGCAGCTAGTGCTTGTCCACACCACGTGAAAAGGGAATAAGAAGAAATAAAAAAAATCTGAATCTCATGAGGCTTGACATTCATATTCAATTAATTCCAGTGAGGCATTTTCTCGAGCACTTGGTGTGCAGCCAATATTTGCAGATCTATTTGTTTCAGGGAAAGAAATCAGGGGACAGTATTCAACAGGTCCAATTGAAAAAAAAAATCCAATTCCAAAAAAAAAAAAGAGTGGAGGTTAGTGTGCCTTACTCCTGCTGCACATCAATTAAGAAGATTTGGTGCACTACGTAGGAAACTCTATTCAATTGTCCATCCATCCTCTTCTTTGAGGATATGGCAGAGCTTTTCATAGAAGGGAGATATTCTGAAGCAAGTCAGAGTAAGGAAGATGTACCTCTTAGGCAGCTGCATTGTGCTCGTAGCGCTTTGGACCAAATGCTGCACGTCACGGCCATGGGGACAGGGTCACCGCCAACGCCGGCGTTCCTTCTCCTAGATTATGTTGTGGCATGTACAATATAAGGTCAAATAGGTTCTTTTCAGTGAAGAGCAGTAGGTTATCATCCACATTTTTCATGTGTGTAGGTATTAGGTGATACTTCCAGATTGTAACGAGTTGTTCTTTGATTTGAAAAATGTAAGAAATAGTGTTAGGGACCTCGATATAATGGATCTCACAATTTGAAATCACAGTACAATCTGGAAACTCTAAGAGTCGAGAAGGGAAAAAAGAAGATGCATCCATGAATGAAGAGTGCAATGGATCCTAAAATATTCCCCACTGATCAAATAAATGAACACCGAATCTGCCTTAAAATAGACATTTTTTCAAACACCTAAACTACGAGAAGTGGTAGGGTCGTAGCTTAGAACAACTAATAAGCACTTCTCCCTTAAAAATCAACGATAAACACAATCCCAATCTCATTTTCCATATTCTCGCATCCATAATAATCAACACAAATATCAATCTCTGGCACAGCACAGGAGCACAGGTTGGCAGATCCGAACAATCAAAAGACAGAGGCAGGAGTGAGAGGATCGAGCTCACCGGGGGCATGCCGGTTGCTCGTTATCATTTATGTAGTAGTAGTAGTGATAATCTGCTCAATAGCTTGTGTCTTGATCCGTGTGGCATGTTAGATCTGTGTGATTATTGAATCATTGATCTTCAACTGTACAGGTGCTTCCATGTTGGAGTGTTCCTTGTATTTGCAACTTGTTTGATATCAGAAACTTGTTTTCCTAATTTGTTTCTCTATTTGTATAGAAAAAGCTAATTGCAGCAAAATTTTGTATAAAAAATGTCTTACATTAGAGCATACATAATCAGTGTTTCAGATTTAATTTGATGTCTGATTCGGATCTAGATTTATTTTGTACTCATGCATGTTGTTCTATGTGATTTTTCCTTTTGTTCGTTGAAGTTGCTAACTCCTCTTCTACTATGTAGGTTGTCACTGGCTGTCCCACTGTTCATCAAGCCCGAGTACTGAGAATGATGGCGTACGAGTAATGGAAGTAACGGTCATGGGCACGCACAACACGAGAGTGGGGCTACGATTTTTTTCTCTAGTTTGTTTATATGTGATGCCGATACATTGAATCGGATAATTTAAGTGGATATTTTATAATGTATTTTTGAATGGTTGATTAAATATATTATGTGGGCTTCTACTCTGTACGGCTTACATGGGCTGCTTTGATCTATTATGTTTAGGCTGTTTTGATGGGTTGTACGAAATTAAGATTCTGGTTGCATGGCCTATTATGCTGATGGGCTGAAGAAAATTTGCACCGGCTGGCATTAAAATTGGGTCGCAAAAAAATTCTTGTGGGCTACGAAGTGGGCCGAAAATAAAATTTGAGAAAGCTAAACAGGCTGAAAGACTACAAAAAATGGGCTACTATGTAAAAAACAGGCCAAACAATATTTTGGGTCTGTTATAAGTCTGCAAACCACGTGGGCCTTAACAAGCCATATTTTAATTTTATGACATTTATTGATCTGCCAATTCAGTGCCACGTCATATGCGTACATGGCATGAGGCAAGGTTTTGTGACAATACACTAATGTCAAAACTTGTGACGTTAGATATATAAACGTCACATAATAAATTTGTGACGGTGGCTTTTTGACGTTTGGATGTTCGTCAACTGGATGTCACAAATCTTAAATTATGACGTAAATTCCATATATTATGACATATCAGAATTTCAAAAAGCCACACATTTCTTGTAGTGGCAGGGCACCTGACTCCGATGAGAACCAGCTCCAGCGTCCAGCGGAGGAGCACCACCTGATCGTGATGCAGGCTCGCCAACGTCGTCGTTGCCGCTCCGCCTCCGCAGTTGGGAAGCCGCTCTACCTCCGCCGTCTCCTCCACTCGGACGCCACTCCGCCTCCGGGCTGCCACCGCTGGGATGCCGATCTGCCTCGCCCGCTGGGACGTAGATCTGCCTCTTTCTTCGCGCACGGGAGTCTGCGGTTGTGTGGGCGAGAGGGAAGGAGGCCCCGGGGAGAGCTAGGTGTCATGCGCGGGCCGCGGGGGCGAGGTCGGCATCGTGCGGGGGCAGCGGTTCCACGTCGGTAAGGGAGAGGGGGCGATAGAGGGAGCCGCCAGGCGGGGGATTAGCGCGGAGGGGGGCGATTAGTTTAGCGGTGACGATGACATTTGGCTCTTTTTAGTAGTAGAGATGTACCCATCAATAGATACATTTTTTTTAATCTTAGTGGTAGAGGGCGACGAACAAGATGCCACCAAAGTTTTAACTGAAACTCGAAGGTTTTTACACCTGGTACGTCGTGATTTTGACCTGAAATTAAAAAACGGGACCAAGATGCCATGGACTAAATCTCTTCAACGTTCAGTGCAGGCTACACCACACCGGCCGCCGATCGCTTGTACTCCTCCAGCTTCTCCTCAGGGGATCTCGCCGCCGTGTCGTCTGACCTAGCTGTGTCCTTGGCATTCTCTGCCGCCGACTCCGTCCCCTTGGCAGCCGGGGCGCCGTGGTCCTTGGACTCGGCGAGCGGACTCTCCGCGGTGGCGTCGTCCCTGCTGGCGACGCCGAGCGTGCAGCAAACGGCGCTCACCAGTGACCTCGCGCCCTGCTGCACGGTCTCCAGGATCCCGCCGCGGTGGACCTCCACGTGCTGGGGCTGCGGCTGGCCCTCCTCGTGCGCGGCCCCGGCGACGCCGCCGACCACGCGCGCGCTCTCGGTGCGCTCGTGCGTGATCTCGCGCGCGGCCTGGGTGCGTGCGCCATCTGCTCGCCCGCGCGCTGCGCCTCCGCCCCACTCGCTGCCGCTCGCTGCTCCTGCCTCGACGTCGACATGGCTGCGCCGCGCTCACTGGCTGCTCTGCTTGCACCCGACTTGCGGCGATAATCCGTGAACACGATCTAAGAAGGGATTTCTGTTTCTTATGGAGGTTCTGCTCAAGCTCAACTCGTCTCCGATAGACACGTACGTGATCCTCAGACAAGGACACGTACGTAGATGTGCAGATAATGGTACACGCACTGGGGGACACGTACGTACGTACACCTGTGACTTGCCACGACACGTGCACCCGGTCACCAAGCGACCCCCAGCTCCGTCTGATGGAAGTAACACCCGGTGGGGCCGTCGTGGGGGAGCAGCGCGAGCTGGACGGCTCCCCTGGCGCCCTCCTCCGGCGTCATGACGCCCGTGTTCCAGTTGATCTTCGTCCTGACGAAGCCCGGGTGCACGCAGTTGACGCGCATCTCCGGCAGCCGCCTCGCCAGGATCCGGGTGTAGAGGTTCACAGCCATCTTGGACACGCTGTACGCCAGCAGCATCGTCGGCCACCCCTCCTCTTCCAGCCGCCCGCGACTCAGGGCCTCCAGGAACTCGTCCAGCATGGCTTTGATTCGCTGTTCGTGCCAGGCGCCGGCGTCGCGCAGCTCCTCCCGCAGCTTCTCGTTCGGCATCCTCTGGTGTCAGTGTGAGTTCGTTCGTTGTCGTTGTGCACACAACACAACATTAGCTTAGCTAGTAATAGCATGTTTGGCTCGGGGTGGCGCCGGGGAAGCGGTGGGCCGAACGGCCGGGCGGCCCAGCAACGGCGGTGCGGCAGGGCGCCGCGACAAGCCGGACGCGGCAAGGTGCAGCGGTGCGGAGCAGCGGCGCGGGTCGGGCGGCGCAGAGGAGCGGTGGCCCGGCGGGGCGCGGCGCACAGGGCGGCGGCCAGGGGTGGCTGCGGCGCTGCGGGGCGGCGGCCCGGCCACGCGCACGGGGGCAACGCGGCGGCGGTCGGGGACATGGCGGACGGCGCGGCGGCGATCGGGGACACGGCAGACAGCGCGGAAGACAAGTCACGGCGACGCAACGGGGAAGACATGTCACGGCGAGCAGACGACGACCAAACGGCGTTCCAGGGGTGGGTCCAAATCCGGATCTGCCCCTGCTTTAAAAATAGTATGCACCTATAGTTTCGTTTAGATGAACACCTCCCCCTCTGTCTCTATAATTATAGTGACATATCATCATATTTGTTTATATATACCAAAGTCAGGCATTGTTTAGTTTCAAAAACTTTTCCCAAAAAGTGCTACAGTAGATATCACATCGAATCTTGCGATACGTGCATGGAGCATTAAATGTAGACGAAAAAAAACTAATTGCACAATTTGGTTGGAAATCACGAGACGAACGTTTTAAGCCTAATTAGTCCATGATTGAATACTAATTGTCAAACAGTAGCCAAAATCCTAAATTTCACCCGACTAAACACAGCCTCAATATGCCAACTCAAATTACCCCATGTCCATCCAGCTGTACTGTCAGTCACCCGCTCACCTACTGTATCATGTTTTTAACTTCAAAAGAGATGTTTTACTTTGGTTTTTGTCGACTTTTGGGAGCATATAAAAAACATGTATTCAGTTGTCTATAATAATTGCCATGTAGGATATTTTTTACATAGAGGAGTATTAATAAAAAGAGAGAATAGTATTGCCTTTCGACAAAAGGATCGTCAGTAACACACAGAACAAGTGAGATATGTATCATGTTGCATTTACTGCGATACAATACGAATAGAACGAGTTATCCTTTGAGTTATCTGTGCATATCGTCGCATACACTAACCATCCAAACTTTTTTTATGCTAAAGTCCTAACAAGCTGATATAATGCTATTATAATTCCACGTGATGAGCGAGCAACTAGTGCCATATGTTATATTTGGAACTATATATAGGCCAATAATTGAGGTAAACCTAATACGTCGTTGTTGATTTGGATGTGCATGCCAACTCACGCTGTCCACTATCATCTAAACAAATGTGCATCCATATAGCTGTACCGCCTGCTGTCACTAGCACACCGACTCTGTCCGCTTCTTCTGTTAATTTATAGGTCGATCTCTGAATCTTCTCTAAATACGATTCCCGCGCCAAAAGCGGGTTAATGGATAGGCCACGTCGCCTGCAAACCCTCCAGCCATCGGATCCAGCCATGGCGCGATATGGACCGTTCGATCTGAGTTGTGCGGGTCTCACACCTGTTAAGCCGTCAACCCGGGCGGTCGCGAATCCTCGCGAACCCGCTCGCAGGCGCCTCCTCGGTCTGTCTGCGGCGCATTTCTCTCCTCCAGTCCTCCCACCGCCGTCCGCCTCCTCCGCACCTCCCTCCTCCCGGTGCGGGCAACGGCCAGCGGCCCCAGCGCGGGCGGGGTGCGGGCACCGTCGACCCTGGCTGTTCCGCTAGGCCGTCAAACCAGACCCGCACCGCCGGCCATGCGCGCGGCCCATTTGGCGCGCGTCCGTGCGCCCCTCGCACCAACGAGATTTTCCCCTTCTTCCCCACGGGAGCAGAGAAGAGCACGCGCTCGGCACTGCTGATTCCGGCCAGGGGAAGAGCGGCCGGTGGCGATGGAGCATGCCCAGGGCCCTCGCGCACCCGCGCGACCACGGGCACCGCCGGCTATGCCCGCGCTGTTTGGTGGCGGCGGGAGCCGGTGAGGAGGAGACTGAAAATGAACAGTCCAATGTTTTGAGGGTTATTTTTATAAAGTCAACGATCGGAAGCGCGACGATTAGAGTCCCAAATATACAATTTTGTCTCTGACTTCTTATAGATCTTTATTGTAATTCTATTAGAAAGCATTTGTATTCAAATATTTTCAGGAAGGAGAAGGGAGACGAAATGATTCGTTAGCTCCTAGATGTGCATTGATTGAGTGGGAGAGATTTCGTAGTTCTGAATTATGCAGTGCTTAGTGTTATCGTTCTGAAACGATTTCTAACCTTAAGCCCAAACATGCGTAATCTGAACCTGGTTTGGGATTTGTAATGGTATTTTTTTTGTTACACTACCATTTTATTAAAATAGAATTAAAGTCCTAAAATTACGAAGCGCGACAATTAGAATCCTAAATATACAATTTTCTCACCGCATGTCGATTCACCGAATCCCCACCCTCGCCGGGGCCGGAGCGGCCGCTAGAGGTGGAGATCCGGCGAGATCGACACCGGATTGAGGAAGTCGCCCTTTTCGCCTCTCTCTGTCCTCTGGAAAGGGGAAAGGGAAAGTTGCGTGAAAAATTGACCCTTTATATATTGCTTTATTCAACAGAGAAAGATAACACCTTGCTTCAACAACAACAATACAATTGCTTTATTCAACAGAGAAAGATAACACCTTGCTTCAACAACAGCAATACAGCGACACACAGAGAAGCACAACACAGGCTGAAGGGGAAGGAGGAAAAAAAAACAGAGGCATCAATGAGAGAAGGCACGCTTGATTAAGATAGCTCGCAGTTCGGCCCAAAGCACCAGGAACGTGGGATGCAAAACTCGTAATATTGAGAACCATCGTACCAACCACAAACAGTATCTGGGTCACAACAGTTGCTGCACTCTGCAAAAGGCCAGCCCACGTTTCTGGCGCAGTTGTCCATTGGCTGGATGCATTCGTCGCATGAGAAAAGGCCAGCCGACGCAGGAACGACCATCAGCAACTGCACCATCATAACCATCGCCGCTATCTTCGGCCTGTTCGCTGGTTGGTTTCTGGGTTGGTTTGGGTTGGTTGGTTTCTGGGTTGGTTTGGGCTGGCTGGTGCTGGTTTGTTGTGAGAAGAAAACACTATTGACTGGCTGGTTTGGGCTGGCTGAAACCAACAAGCGAACAGGCCGCTTGTTTATCGCTGCCGCCGGTGCCATCTCTCTCTCACTCACTCTCTCTCTCTCTCTCTCCCGCCCGTTGGGTGGTAGCTGCCCTCTTCTCCGTTGGTATTTATAGCCGATCTAATCCCAGATCGATCATTAAAGAACAACTAGTAGTACTCCATAAAGTACAGTACTAGCCATTTTTTAGGTTAATAAATACTACTATTTGTACGTGATTCCAATCAATGAGAATCATGGAATCTTTATAGCTGGCTTTGAGAGCTGACTTTTTTTTTTACAACACTTTGAGAGCTGATTGTTAGCAACCCAACTCGATTGATTAATAGATAACTCGAATCAAGTAGCAGGGATACAAGACCTCAGGGAGAGGGAGGTCTGGAATCAGCGAGGGAGAGGGAAGCAGGGTACAGAGAGGAAGAGAGAGTTGGGGAGGAAGATGAACAGTAACTTGGGAGAGAAGGATTCTGTTTTGAGATAATTTGTCCGATGCCTTCGAAGCTCCTGCTCTCTTACTTTTGTAGGCTCCCATCCAGCACAGTCCGAACTGGGCTCAAGGCCCAGGCCAAAGCGACGGCCCAGCATAGCTTATCTCTAATACTGACTCCCTACTCATAGTATCACATTGATGCCATCATAAAAGAGGGCGATTCATAGCCCTGGACATTAACTTGTGTGTATGGGGAGGCTGAGAGGCATAAGACGTGGAATCTACTTAAATTCATTAAATCTTCGTCTCCTCTTCCCTGGGTATGTATAGGTGATTTTAATGAAGTTCTTGACCGGTCCGAACATGTCGGTGTGTAAGAACGCAGCAACACACAGATGGAGGGCTTTAGAGAGGCCATTGATGTCAATGGACCTTGGTTTTGAGGGTAAAAATTGGACATATGAAAAGAAGGTTACTGGCGGTTCTTACTGTCGAGTTCGCTTGGATAGAGCTTTGGCTACTGCTGATTGGTCAGAGCGTTATCCCCTGGCCACGGTCCGGCATCTTACCGTGGCTGCGTCGGACCACGGCCTGATTACTCTTACTTGGAGATCAGATGAGACTAGTGGCAACAGGAAGAAGAGTTTCAAGTATGAGGTTATGTGGGAAACCCATGATGAGTTTGCGTCTACGTTGGCGGAGGCCTGGAAGGGGCCGGATCCTTCAAATATGCAGGATCTCCAGCGTAGACTCAAGGATGTCAGCGGCCGCTTGCAACGTTGGGAGAGAACGACGTTTGGTAATGTTCGGTGGGAGCTGCGCAAGCTAACAGCCGAGCAGGAACGTATGCAGTCAGATCCTCTTCGGGTGGGACCATCACATGCTGAGCTGAAAATCAAGGAACGCATAATGGAACTTAACCATAGAGAGGAGATTTTGTGGCGCCAAAGGTCCAGAATTATTTGGCTTGCTGAAGGTGATAAAAATACACGTTTTTTCAGCTACGAGCGAGCCGTCGAAGGAGGCGAAATAAGATTACAAAGCTGAAAAAAGCTGATGGGGAGTTCACTGCGGATGAGCAGGAGATGAGGGTAGTGACCATGGACTTTTATGAAAATTTATTTCGATCAGAAGGGGTACACAATATGGATGCTGTGCTAGATACAGTTCCATCGAAGGTCACGCCAGACATGAATAATAAGTTGTTGATGCCATTCACGGAAGCGCAGGTGAACCCACAAAGGCCCCTGGATCAGATGGCTTCCCGGCACATTTTTTCCAACGCCATTGGGAATTATGTGGAGCACATGTGACCTCAGTAGTACTGTGTGTTCTGCGAGGAGATGATGACCCAAGGGTGATTAATGATACAATTATCGTGTTGATACCGAAGGTTGCAAATCCGGAGGATCTGGGTCAATTCCAACCGATCAGCCTATGCAATGTGATATATAAAATTGCTTCTAAGGCTGTGGCGAACATACTGAAGGTGATTTTACCGAAAATAATTTTAGAAGAACAATCGGCTTTTGTACCTGGTAGGTTGATAACAGACAATATAATCACGGCGCACGGGTGTTTGCATTTTATGAAGAAAAAGCGTGCCAGGGATTTAAGGTGTTGTACACTCAAGTTGGATTTGAAGAAAGCATATGATCGCGTGGAATGGCCATATTTGAGAGCAATAATGCTTCGACTAGACTTTCACCAAATTTGGGTTGAGAAGATAACGAGGCTGGTTATGTCAGTGTCCTTTTTAGTTCAGCTCAATGGTGAGTGTTTAGAGCCGTTTACTCCAACACGGGGAATCAGACAAGGTGATCCAATCTCCCCCTATCTTTTCTTGTTAGCAGCAGAGGGCCTTTTCGTGCCTCTTGAAATCAAGGAATCAGTCATCAGCACTCAATGGCATTAGGGTGGCTCCGTCAGCTCTGATGGTTAGCCACCTACTCTTTGCAGATGATTTTAGGGCTGATGGGGAGAGTGCTCGGGAAGTGAAGGAAGTGTTGAGTATTTATTGTCAAGCTTCGGGCCAGCAAATAAATATGGAAAAATCTTCTGTTCATTTTGCCAAGGATTGCGGCGAGAACTTGAGGGAGGAGATCAAGAATATCCTTGGGGTACGTACTGAAGCACTCAAGGAGAAATATTTAGGCATGCCATCTTATGTGGGTTCAGCGATCAATGGAGCCTTCAAATACTTAAAGGATCGTGTTTGGAATAGGGTACAAGGATGGATGGAACAGTGCTTGTCAGCCGACGAGAAGGAGGTTCTCATCAAGTGTGTTGCTCATGCACTCCCCACTTTCTCTATGTCTTGTTTCAAATTACCCCGCGGGCTGTGCCAACACATTGATGGTCTACTGTGCAAATTCTGGTGGGGCTGCACAGATGGTAAGCGGAAGACATGTTGGGTGGCATGGGATGACATGACCCAACTGAAGTATCTTGGTAGTCTTGGCTTTCGAGATATGGAGCTGTTGAACCTAGCACTCCTAGCGAAACAAGCATGGCGGATATTGCAGGATGGTAGTTCTTTGAGTGCTCGGGTCCTAAAAGCTATCTATTTCCCAGACAGAGAGTTCCTTGCGGCAAAGATTGGTTCGTCTCCTTCCCGTATTTGGCAGTCAATTGTTGAAGGACGGGATGTCCTTAAAGAGGGCGTGATACGGCGGATAGGCACAGGTGAATCAACTAATGTGTGGACAATGGATTGGCTACCTACGTCAGGGTTAAGGAGGCCGGTGCCAAGCAGCCGGGCGAACCTCCCTCAACTTGTTAGTGAACTCATTAATCCGACGACGACAACTTGGGATTGTGAGATGTTAATGGAGTTTTTTTACACCGATTGATGTGGGTGTGATCACGTGCATCCCTCTTAGCACAAGGCGTCAAGAAGATTTTTGGGCTTAGCACTTTGAAAAATGTGGCGTTTTCTCAGTTCGATCAGCATACAGGATGCTTGCACACCGTAAGTTTCTAGCCGGGAATGTGGGTGCCTCAGACAGACAATCTGCTGAGAAGGAGTGGTCTACATTGTGGGGAATCAAGGTTCCCTCCAAAGTACGTATTTTCCTGTGGAGACTAGACAGGTGCTCTCTCCCATCAAAGGACGTTCTCCACCACAGGAACATGGCGGAAAATATTGCGTGCCAAATATGTGGAGCCGAGGACTCGTGGAAGCACTCGCTTCTCGAATGTAATATGGTGCGCTGTGTATGGGCTCTGGAGAAAGAAGAGATCACTTAACACATTTACCAAATTGAGGAACAAGATGCGAAGGGTTGGCTGGCCGCAGTGATGAAGTCCCTGTGACATGAGGACCTGATTCGGGTGACTACTACTCTATGGGCAATCTGGTATGTGAGGAGGAAAGTTGTGCATGAAAACATTTATCAAAACCCACTCTCGACTCATCAGTTTGTTACCAATTTTGTGGCCGGCCTTCAGTACGCAAAGCCACAAAGGAGGGTGCGTCCTGAAGTTCAGAGAAGTCCGGCTAGGTGGATCCCTCTGCCAACGGGATTGATGAAGATCAATGTTGATGCAGCCTTGGCCAAAAATTCAAGAGTCGTTACTGCGGCGGCTGTTGCTCAGGACATGGCTGGGCGATTCTTGGGGGCCTCGGCTGTGGTTTTAGAGGGTCATATGGAACCCAACACGGTGGAAGCAATAGCATGCAAAGAAGGTCTTGCACTCGCCAGTGATTTGGTTCTGCGAGATTTCAGATTGGCATGTGATAATGTTGGGGTTATCAGAAGCATCAAGGAAGGAAGCATGGACACTTATGGTCATGTTGTCCAGGAGATTAGAGCTAGATCAAATGACTTTAGGCTTGTTGATTTTGTCCATGAGGGGAGGCAATCCAATATGGATGCTCATAATCTAGCTAGAAGTTGTATTTACGCCGAACTTGGGTGACATGTTTGGCTTCTATCTCCGCCTGATGGCGTTTGTAATTCTTATGAAACTCGATAAAGGGCTTTATTCTACTAAAAAAACTAGGATGATGTGTGCCTTCTCACACCATGGATATGATACAACTGAAGGATAGTAGTACATCGTATATGAGTATATGGTTTGGTTCGAATAGGATAGTTTAGGGTTTCGAATTTGAAACGCCAGATCATCTCATCTGGTTCGAATAGGATAGTTTAGGGTTTTGAATCTAAAACGCCAGATCATCATCGCATCATCAGGCAACCTTGAACAGCGTAGTGGATCAGCATCTAATTAATGCACTACAAGATCGAAAAAATAAGCTTTTGCGGGTCAACAACGTAACGAATTTCAGCCCACCTCCTCGTGCCACTACTTTTTTTTTGCGCAAAAAGTGTCACTATAGGATTTTCAAGGCAAATTAGTGGAGTGAAATGACATATAAGCCCCTATTTATTGTGTGCTTGTTGTATGGGAAATTAGCGCATGCATCCTGTAATTATGTGGTACATGGCGCCATGCAACTTGTTTTCCAATGCAATTGACCATCTTCCACCAAAATATGTCGTCGTAATGGTTTTTTGTATTGGTAATATATGGTTTGTAATTGATTTGTCAATCTCAAACCGGATATTAAACCAGATGTTCAGTGAGTTTATTTCCGTAAAATTTATTCCATATATTACCTATAATAATAAATTATGTTTATTTATTATAACGGCGCACATATCTTGGGCTGAAACCAGACAACTTACCCCTGACTTGAAACCGGCCAATTGATTTCAGCCTCCATTGCACATCTTCTATTTATACTAGGCCTATGCCCGTGCGTTGCCACAGGCGCCGAAAAATTTCATAAAGTAGGTTTTTATTCTACAGTGAATGATGGCAACACAAAAGTATATGCAAATAAAAATGTATCCAGATATCATATAAAGACCTCACTTGAGAAGATTTGACGACCAAGCCAACCAGTGGCGGATCTAGGATTAAAAAAAAATCACCTATAGTGAAATTTTTTATGACTTGTTTATAGATGCAATGTTTTTGGTATAATTTAAATCAAATCAAAGTATATTAAACGTAGTTGACAGCCTGATCTATGGTTGTTAAATAGCGATTCATAGTCTGACACAACTTCGTCTAACCTTTCTCTTCTTTTATTCCCCTTCTGGACATCAGACTCGAAGTCGCCATGTTGTCCATCTTAATGTACTAGTGGCCGGAGCGCAAGAAAACAAATTGCCAAAATGCTAAGGGCAATGTACAGCCAACAGATGAGGTGTTGTCTGTAAGTTTCTATAAATACACATTAGATAACTAAACAAACAACATGTACAATGGGTTGTCTATTTACCTGTCTATAAACTTTTTAATGCATGCATGTAACCATGATCAAGTATGAATAAGATCTCTATATACCGTTTTGTTGCTTCTCGACGGAAAAAAGATCACGTCTAAATAACACAACTAGAATATTTTACGCTTGTACACTTAGCTTCACACTAGCGCTTGTGCACTTAGCTTACACTAGTTTTCAGTCTCCTCGACTAGAATATTTCACAATAGTTTGAACTAAAAGTACATAAAATAGAAAGTAACCATGCTTGCTTTGATAACTTGATCACACTACAACAAAATGAAGATAAAGCAGAGGGACACCGGCTTGTGACCTCTTGCCCAACTAGGGGACTAGGGCCACACTAGTCGAATCGCTCCATCCACTCACACTGCAGTTGTCGGGCGTGGGGCAAGAAGTCGTGGCTGCACCGCAGCCCAACCCGGTGCCCGCTCCACACCGACCACCTATGCGCGAACGGCTCAGGCCGAACCGTGATGCTCGCAGCGTCATCAACAATTGACGCCACACTCGGCACGATGATAACGCCCATCGAATGACGGTGAGAGCAGGCGGTAGGGGCCCTGGCCTGACCATTGAGGAGTGCAAGAACATGCACCCTAGGCATGGTGGCCGACCAAACAACCAGAACCCCAGCCCGGATGGCCCGGGGCCACGGGCCTTTGGTCGTCGCATTCAGAAAGCGCCGTTCCCATAGTGCTTCCGATCACCCACAAATATCACCAGATACACCGAGGAGACGAACCCTAGTATATGGCTCGAAGACTTCCGGCTCGCCTACTGAGCCGGAGGAGTGGATGATGACTACTTCATCATCTAGTACCTCACATTCTGCATGGGGGAGCATGTTCGAGCATGGCTCGAATTCCTTCTGCCCGACAGCATCCACGATTGGGCAGATCTCAAGAGGGTTTTCATCAGAAATTTCTAGAGAACGTATGTTCATCCTAGGAATTCCTAGGACCTCAAGAGTTGCCATCAGGAGCCCAACAAGTCCCTATGGGATTACATCCGTAGGTTCTTAAAGCAATGCAACTCTCTTCCTGATGTCATCGACGCGGGCATCATCAGCGCGTTCCTCTCCGGGACAACCTACAAGTCCTTGATCCACAAGCTCGGCTATGTGAAGCCTCGTACCACCCGCAATCTGCTCGACATTGCCACGAACCACGCCTCCAGCGAGGAGGCAGTTGGGGCAGTCTTTAGCGGTGGTTAGGAAAGGGGCAAGGCCAAGTGCGAGGACTAAGGCGAGTGCCCCTCCACACAAAGGAGGAAGAAGAACAAAAAGGATCGGCGCTGATCGGCCAACCTAGCTTTGGTCGCTGTGGCCGACCGAGCAGGCAAGCAGCCTAGCAGGGCCAGCTCGACCACTTTGATAAGCTCCTAGAGAGTCCATGCATCAACCATGCCTATCCCATCAAACATCTCTACAAGGACTGCCAGCTCCTCAAGCGCTTCCTGTGGCAAGTCGCCAAGCCAAAAGAAGGGAAAGGCAAGGAGGAGGAGGCCAAGAAAGGAGGCATGGCGGGCAAGGATGATGACAGCTTCCCTGACCCTGAGGAATGCCTCATGATCATTGGGGGTTCGACGCTATCCACTCCAATTGCCAACACAAGGTACGCTATAGAGAGGCATGTGTCGCCGAGTCAGCCATCCCCTCTTTCCTTAGCTGGTTGGACTCCTCGATCACTTTTGATTAGAGAGACCATCCTTCCCACGTCGCCCGACTAGGTCACTACCCACTTGTTGTCGACCCCATCATCTGCAAGAAGCGCCTCACCAAGGTACTGATGGATGAAGGCAGCAGCCTCAATATTCTCTATGTCGACAACCTCGACGCCATGCGCATCCCCTGGTCGGAGCTCCGCTCAGTGAGCTCTCCCTCCCACGGTGTGATCCCAGGGGTGCATGTATATCCACTTGGGCAGATAAACCTATCCGTCACGTTTGGTGACCGCATGAACTTCCGCTCAGAGGTCCTAACCTTCAAGGTAGTGGACTTTCTGGGATCCTACCAAGCCATTTTAGGGCAGCCATGCTACACCAAGTTTATGGCGATCCTCAACTACACCTACCTCAAGCTGAAGATGCCGGGGCCAAATGGTATCATCACCATAGGTAGCACCTTCTCGCACGCCTACATGTGCGACCGTGAGCATTACGAGCTCGCCACTGCCGTCATCAACTCCATCGAGCTCTCAGAGCTCGGGAATTCAATGACTCCAGCAGTCCCCGACTACAATGGGCCGACCTCCTCGAGTGCCTTCCATCTAAGGAGGTGGAGATCGACCCTACTAACCCGACCAAGACGATGCGGATTGGGACCAAGCTCCCGGCCAAATAGGAAAGCGAGCTCGCTGACTTCCTATGCGCAAATCATGATGTCTTCACATGGAAGCCTTCTAACATGCTGGGCATACCAAGGGAGGTCACCGAGCACACACTACATGTCGTTCCAGGCTCAAAGCCCGCCAAGCAATGCCTACGTCGCTTTGATGACGAAAGGCGTAGGGCCATAGGCGAGGAGATCGCCAAACTTTTGGCAACCGAATTCGTCAAAGAGTTATACCACTCCGACTAGATAACTCATCCTGTTCTTGTGAAAAAAAGAAGAATAGGAAGTGGAGAATGTGTATTAATTATACTGGCCTCAACAAGGCGTGCCCAAAGGATCACTTCCCTTTACCACGCATAGATCAGATAGTCGACTCCACCTCAGAGTGCAAAATCCTCTACTTCCTGGATGCCTACTCAGGCTACCACCAGATCACGATGAAAGAGTCTGAACAGGTCGCGACTTCATTCATCACCCTATATGGTTCATACTATTATGTAACCATGCCTTTTGGTTTGAAGAACGCTGACGCCACCTATCAATGGTGCATGCAGCGATGCTTCGCTGACCAAATTGATCTGCCCAACCAACCTAATCAGGTTGAGCGGCTGAAACCAACAATCAACGTCTATGTAGATGACATAGTGGTGAAAACGGCTCAAGCTAGCAACCTGATCACAAACTTGGCCGCAACATTCACGAACCTCCGAAGGTTCAGCGTTAAATTGAATCCCAAAAAATATGTTTTTAGGGTCCCAAAGGGGAAGCTGCTCAGATACATCGTGTCCAAATGCGGCATCGAAGCCAACCCCAAAAAAGCATGGCCATCTCCAACATGGGCCCGATACATAACGTCAAGGGCGTACAGAGGCTCACCGGCTATTTGGTCGCCCTGAGCCAGTTCATCTCCCGAGTAGGTGAATGAGGGATGCCTCTCTACAAACTTCTCAAGAAGACAGATGCTTTTATATAGACAAAGGAGGCACAATAGGCTTTGGAAAGCCTCAAACCATCACTAACGTCGGCTTCAATCCTTATCGCTCCTGAACGGGGTGAATCCCTCATCCTCTAAGTCACAGCAAGCAACCACGTTGTGAGCGCCACCCTCGTCGTCGAGAGGGAGGAGCCAGGACACCCCCTGAAGGTCCAACGACCAGTGTACTTCGTCGATGAGGTACTCATTGATGCCAAAGTTCGCTACCCCTAGGTTTAGAAGCTTCTGTACGCCATGCTGATGGCGACCTAGAAGCTCCTACACTACTTCACCAACCATGAGGTCATGGTCGTCACCTCATACCCACTTGGGGAGGTCATCCGTAACCGCGACGCCACCGGCCGAATCTCCAAGTGGGCTCTCGAGCTCATGGGCCATGACATCAGGTATGTCCCCCGCACCGCTATTAAGTCTCAGGCTCTTATCTACTTCATCGCCGAATGGACGAAAGTCTAGCTCCTGACCTTGGATGTCACCCACGAGTACTGGATGATATACTTCGATGGGTCGGTCATGGCACTCGGCTCGAGGGCTAGAGTGGTTCTGATTCCCCGGATGGGAGCAGGCTTCGCTACGTGATCCATCTCCATTTTTTAGCCTCGAACAATGCCGTAGAGTGTGAGGCCCTTATCAACGGACTACGCATCGCCGTCGAGCTTGGCGCCATGCGGTTGTATGTCCACGGTGACTCAGAGTTGGTCATCGACCAAGTCATGAAGGAGTCCTCCTGTAAGAGCCCTCTCATGGAGGCATACTATCAGGAGGTTCACAAGCTCGAGGACAAGTTCTGAGGGATCAAACTGCATTATGTCCCTTGAAAGGACAATGATGCCGTTGACTTCCTCACAAAATTAGCGGCCAGACAGAAACCGCCCTCCGATGGGTTCTTTGTAAACAACCTCCATGAGTCATCTGCCCACATCCGAGAGGATCCGACCCAAACGCACTCCAACACCAATCTGGCACTTGAGGGCTTCGACCTCCCGATGTGCCCCGCCCCTGACCGAGTCCATGGCAACGTCGCCCGGCGACATCGTCGTGATGGCACTCGATCTAGTCAACTAGAGAGCACCACTGCTCACCTACCTCCTTAAGGAGGTTCTCCCACCAGAAAGGACTGAAGCACGATAAATCGCTCGATGCGCCAAGACGTTCATCACCATTAGTAACAAACTTTACAAGCGAAGTCCGTCGGGAGTGCTCATGAAGTGCATCCCGACCGGCCAGGGGAAACGGCTTCTCCTCAAAGTCCATGCCAAAATCTATGGACATCATGTGGCCCTAAGGTCGCTGGTCAGAAAAGCCTTTCACCAAGGTTTTTACTTGCCCACTGCGCTATGAGATGCAGAGGAGGTGGTCCGCAGGTGTGAAGGATGCCAGTTCTACACTGGACAGACTCATCTGACGACGTAGGAACTTCAGACCATCCCCATCCCTTGGCCATTCATGGTCTGGGGCCTCGACATGGTCGAACCCCTCAAAAAGGCCCCAGGTGGCTTCACTGACCTACTCGTGGTGGTGGACAAGTTCACCAAGTGGATAAAGGTGAAGCCCATCACCAATATCCACTCAGAAGAGGCGGTCAAGTTCTTCCTCGACATCATCTATCGGTTTGGTGTCCCTAACTATATCATCACCGACTACGGAACAAACTTCACCGGGAAGAAGCTCCTAGACTTCTGTGATGGATAAGACGTCAGGATCGATTGGGCCTCGGTCCGACACCCGCGTACTAATGGTCAGGTCGAGCGGGCTAATGGCATGGTCCTACAAGGACTCAAGCCCCGCATCTTCGACTGACTCAAAAAGTATGCCGGACGATGGATTGTAGAGGTCCCAGCAATCCTCTGGAGCCTAAGAATGACCCAAACCGATCCACAGGGTTCACCCCTTTTTTCCTTGCATACGAAGCTGAAGCAGTGTTGCCCTCCGACCTCGATCATGGCGTCCTAAGAGTAAAGGCCTTCGATCGAGACCAAGCCGTGGAGGCTCAGCAGAATACGGTTGACCTACTCGAGGAGGCTCATGAGACGACCATCATCCGCTCTGCTCATTACCAGCAAACTCTTCGTAGGTACCATGAAAGAAAAATCAGGGGGAGGATCCTCGAGGTCGGTGATCTCGTAGTGCGAAGGACCAGTCAACCAAGGAGAAACATAAGCTCTCTCCACCATGGGAAAGACCCTACACAGTGACCAAGGTGATCCAACCGGGCACCTATCGACTGAAGGAAGATAACGGCAATGTTCTCACCAACATATGGAACATCGAATAGTTACGTCGTTTCTTTCCCTAAAGCTCGGTCTTACTATTTATTTCCATTCAATGCTTGCTCCTATAGCACCCTAGCCCAAGCACTCTCGGCCTGGGTCGCTCGGGGGCTCCACGAGGGTGTGATACCACCCCCTTTTTACTATCATATAGTAACATTTTTCGCCCAAACAAGAGGGTGTCGCCCAAATGAAAGGGCATTCCGTTCCTTTGATTACCCTACGTAACCTACGCTTTTAGCCTCCTGATAGATCACACCCCGCCATGACCTATGGTTACTAGCAGCTGAGCCTCGCGAGCCATGTCTAGGTTCTTAAGGTTACAGCCTATAAATCAACGGGTAGGTGCGAAAAAGAAAGGACAAAAACAAAGCTACGCAAGGATAAAAACAAGGGCGGATGGGACAAGCTTCCCCTCACAAGTGATTTCATCACAAAAATGAACTTAAAATATTCACAAATGTAACTGTTCACATGGGGGCTCCCCCACAAATTCATCTTTTATATAAACTAACTATTTCTACTCTAACTCTATTATGGCCCCCGGTGGCATCGACTGACGGTACAGTTGATGAGGATGAAGGCAGCACGGTTGTGGTCGGGACGACGGCGCTTAGCTCAGCCACGGTTAGGACGACATTCGGCTCGGTTGGGGGCGGGATGACGCTCGCCTCCGACCTGACCTCTGCTGCCTCCACAGGCTAGACGACATCTTCCCAGCACATGTCTGCAACCATGGTCGAATGGCGAGCCTCCATCACTCACTACGCGGTGACCTACTCAGCGACCATCTATGCATGCGGCACCAAACTCTCCCCTAGCACATGGATTTTGTCTACGCTCCACCCATCGGTGTATCTCTGTAGATGGCTATGAAGTCCAGATCGGGGTAGTGGGTCTACACCGAGGTCAGCACCCCCGATGTCCCGTAGAACATGCCATCAGAGATGAGCACCCGAACTTCATTCGGGACCTCCGCTAGCTAGACGGCGGGCGTACTAGTGCTCGGTCCTGACCCAAACACCTTGGAGATGACCACCTGCGCAATATTCCGAAGCTGGTCGAGCTCTCCCTTGAGAACGTGTCGCTCCTCAAGGGACTAAGCTAGCACCTTCACGCTCCGACCGACCGCCGCTTTGACCGTCTCCAGCTCTTGCTCCATAGAGCCGATCTTTCCACCCAGTTATAGAAACGAATGACAAATTTAGGAGTAAAGGAAAGAAAAATTCAAGGCATCAACTGAGGCTAGAATAGGTACGTATTGAGGCGGCCGCTTTTGAGAATGGAGAGCCCTTCTTCTTGCCGGGTCACACTATCGAGCAGTCGAGCGTTCAACTCCTCTGTCCCGAGCATCTAGCCCTGGAGCGCGACCACTTCTTGCTTGGCGTCTGACCGAGCCTTTTGCTCTGCCTCTAGGGCCTCCAAGGACTTCTGGAGCACTGCTTTGGTCTTCACCAAGTGGGCCCTCACCGTGTTGAGTTCCCGCTCGGCAACAGTCGCCCACTCAACAGCACGTAGCAACGCCGCCCGTGCTCCCGTCGCCTTGGCCGCCCGGTCTTGGGAATCACGGCGAGCGAACTCCCACTAGTGCCTGAGCTCGTTGACCTGCCGCGATGCCACCGCTTCTTGCTCCATCTGATCGTGCTCCTCCCAAAGAAATCGGGACTTATGGATCGACATCATCTCCAGGTCCTGTGAGACAAGAACTAGGCATGCTGAGACAACCATTTAAAAGCTAAGGAATCAAAGACAACACCAAAAACATAGAAAACTTACCTCTACAACACGTGGTAGGTCGATGGTCATGGCGTGATGGATGAGCTCAACCCTCTCCAAGGCCTCCTTGAGCCTTGCCTTGGTAAGGGTGAGATCGGACTCCATCAACAGTCCTCTCTCCTCGAGCAGATGCCAGAGCTTCACCTCCTCCTTGTCACGAAGGATGAACTGGGCCTTTCCGGGCTCACTGGGGCAAGGCCACACCAGCTCGCGGGTCGCCCCCGACCCGCTGGAAGATCCTGCCATCGCGGTATCATGCGACGATTGGATCATCACCAACTCTTGGGACGGCGGGATGGCTGGTGGCTCCACCCCGGTGTCTTCCTCGTCGTCGAAGGGGATGTTCACTGCCAGGACTCCACGGCTCGATGGCGGGTGCTCTACCTCTGGCCTGGCCATGGCTCCTCCAGACCCCTCCATCTCTAACCAGGCGGGTGAATCGTGCGCTCCTCCATCGGGCAAGACAAGGAGCCTAGTTTCCCTCCTCTCCACCTCTACAACTAGCAGGGGAGGGACCGCAAGAGTCACCTCCGACCCAGCCTCCACCATCACCATGGGGATCGCCGCCATCATGGCTACCACCGTGATCACGATCGGTCGGGAAGATGCAACCCCCATTAAGGAAGGTCGTGCCACCACCAGCCTGCTTCCCCCCTCGCTCGTCGCAACCCACAGCAGGCTGGGTCTCCACTCTTCTCGCATGGCAAAAAAATGGTTCGTACTTTTCTATTAGGTATTTGGGTATAATGTTGGCCCTAACTAATCGTAAGTATCCTAAACTACCTTATCTTTGCTATCCGAATTTAACACTAAGCATATTTACAGGTTTTTTCCTTATTTGCATCCTATGATGATTCAAGCTTATGTACTTTATAGGTATATGCATATATCATATGAAATAAAATCTCAGCAGGTACAGATCGTAGACATTCTTCCACATGACCATAGTGTGATTGTATTATCAGGGTTTCGTTGATTGCTCCCAGCAAAATCATATCTTCGACATAATTAGTATACTGCCATCCTAAACTCCTGCAAATAATGTGTCAGTTTGTCTCTGTTATGTTGCTGAAACTCTCCTTTTCTGTGAGCCTAACTTTTTCCTTATTGTTCAATACTATATGCTGACATAAATAAGAAAGGCTACACCTCAAATAGGTACTAAAATGAATTGATCCCAGTTTGACACTGCTTAAATCTTAAAAGAAGGCTAACAGGTCTAACTCCCATCCTGAATCCTACAAAATTCAGCTTTGTTTCATAGTCACTACATGGTGATTACTACAACATGAAAGGACTTTGTTATTTGAAAGTCTAATCTTCCTGTTAATCTCCTTTGTACATATTATAAATTCTGCTAATCAATAGTCGCTTAAGAAACATTTACGATGTTGGCAGTTCTACTACACTAAATTTATTAGACATGCCAACACGTTCTCTGTATGAAGCACTTTAGTTGGGATGGCATTTTTCAGAGGAAAGCTGAACTCCAGTGTTTATCGGAAAAAAAGTGATATAGTACATACTTAGACACAGTGATACTGTAACCCAAACATATCTTGAGGTAGTTGATTTATTGTCCTGCTGTAATTGATCGACTCTGCAGAAAAGGTGGTACGGAGAAACTAACGGTGTTTTTCGAAGTATGGAGCAATGGGATGCTATACCGAATACTGATACTGCAACTGTGTTCAGGCCTTCAGAAAGGTGAAATTACTGAGAAAAGCTCCAGCTATCAAATTATATGTATACATATATATGTACGCACAATGAATTACTCATCTATAATGATGATATATAGAAATATGTGTGTGCATGCTCAATTACTCATCTATAATTGCCGCGGGGTTCTGGCTAGTGCATGATAGATCTTCATGTCTCCGCCTTGGATTGCATGTAAAGTTGCCTGCACTGCGGCTGCATGCTCCGATCCGATCCTGCACACGTTCATAGTCATAACTGCTGCCTTTTCTTTTTCGACGGAGCAACAACCAGGGCGCAGGGCGCAAGGAGTGGGGGCACGCGATACATATTGCCAGTTACACGGCACCACCATTATATTGTTGCTTCAACGCATATACTAGGGATGCACGCAAGATGCATGCCTCCAATCAATGACGACATCGATCTATGAGATCATCAAAACACTATATATACACGGACATATGTACGTACAGGAAATGTATATATACTTGGATGTCTATAGCTAGCTAATAATAATTCATTACACTACAGTTTGCCAATTAACTAATTAATTAGTTAATTAATAGGATATATATACTAGTGCAGAAAATTTCTGCAGGCTGCAGCATAGAACATATGGAAACAACAGCAACTGCTCCAGCAAATCATTAGTAGCATACCCTCAACCATAAGATTTTACAGTTTGTCTGTGGTTATCTGATCATGATGTCATAAACGGATCGAGTATGCCTCTATCCTCTCAAAATCGGGGAAATAATGTTATACAAAATGCGAAACAATGGCATTCAATCGTTTGTTCACCACACGTTCACCATTTCCACCTGATCAAAATAGCATCCAGTTGGTCCGTCATCAGGGAGCAGAGCTAGCATGACTGGCCCTCTTGCACCTTGTTCAGGCGTCAGGACCCCCAGATTCCAGTTGATGTCCGTCTTTACAAAGCCAGGCCGCACACAGTTGATGCGCATCTCCGGATACCTCCTTGCCATAATCCTGGTGTACAGATTGATGACCATTTTCGATACACTGTAGGCTGGTAGCATCATGGGCCACCCGGCCTCTTCTAGCTGCCCGCTCTTCAGGTCCTCCAAGAATGTGTTGAGCACTACTTCTATCCGATCCTCATCCCAGATGTCGATGTTGCTCAAATCGTTTCGCAGCTTCTCATTTGGCATTCTCTGGCAACAATATCAAATGCATGCATGAGCTACGATGAATGAGGGTGAGTAACATAGATATCTTCTCTGTCCGTGCACAAATTCAGGAGTTTCAGGGTAGAAAAAAGAAAAACAAATATAGCTGATGCACCTT